>NC_083416.1:586399-886399 GCF_020745735.1 Hemiscyllium ocellatum
GGCAGGAATTGAGCCCGGGTCTCTGAGGCTGTGAGGCAGCAGTGCTAACCACTGTGCCACCGTGTGCCATCAATGTTTCCACATTGATGCCAATTGAGATTCTTGAGGGCAATTAACACCTGCTTAATGGGCTTTTCCCACAATCAGTATTAATCCTGACATGCTTTCTAGTAGGTTTCTGAGGATGGGGGAGTCTGTTGTTCAAAAGCACCTATTGCTTGTTTGAGGAACTTGACATCAGGAAAAGTTAGGACCTGCTGACAATCACTCCAATGCATTGCCTTTCCTGCTGATGTCTCTGCCTGCAACCTCCTTCCTGGACACAACCACTTGTACTCTCGTCCCTTCTTACTCTCAAGGCCTCTGTTAGGTGTAGTATTAGTACCATCCATCACTTCATTGGGAAGGAAGAGTACAAAAGTACTGCCAGCCTCTAGATGGCTGGCAGCTGTTGGCATTTGGACTTTCCTCAATCCTAAGGAAAGGCCCAAGACTGGTTGGTTAAGTAGGTGTTTAGCACATGATGCAGCAAGCTTCCTGAAGTAGGGATCTCACCAGTTTTCATCTGGTGCTCAAGGCCACACTGTCAGACATGCTGAGTACTTTCAATATTTTTAGTTTCTATTCCAGATTTCCAACCCCAATGTATTTTACTTTTGCATAAATAATGTTCATGATAGATGAGGCATGGAATTTGAAGTAAGCTCTGAACTGGACAGATGCTGAGCTTTAGCACAATCTGGTTTAAACTGATGAGCAGTCAGGAAGGATGACAAGAGTCAGTGGCAGCCATGGAAAAACATAGCTTCAGTTACCTTGATAGTTATTTGCAGAAATCCAAGTTTTAAGAATAAGTTATAAGGGTATCACTGGCAAGGTTGGCATTTATTTCCCCGAGAAAGTACTAACAGGTGTCTCCTGAAACCCTTATGACTCATATGCTAAATCAAAATGGTACAGAGCTTGAAGGGGAACTTGGGAAATTATAAAGCTCCCATTGCTGTTGTCCTTTCAGGTGGTGGGGTTTGCATTTGGGGAGGTAATGCCAAAGAAGCCAGTATTGCTGAAATATATCTTAAATATCTTGTGTACTACAGCCATATTATACAAATAATGGAGAGGACAGATGCTTAAACTGGTGGATGGGGCACCAAGTAAACAGACCTCTTTGTCCTAGATGGTATTGAGGTGCTGTAATTGCATCAAAGGGAGTAGCTGGTATTCCATCATATCTCTGACTTGTCCTTGAAGATGATGGAAACACTCTGGAGAGTCAGGATGGGATGCTCTTATTTCAAAATACCTCCTTCAATCAGCTCCACCAGCCATGGCACTCATGTGGTTGCTTCTGTTGGAATTCTCAACACTGGTGACTCCCAGGATGTTAGTGGCCAGGTATCTGCCCGAGCTTGAACGGTGTGCAGTCCTGCTGCATGGCACCACGTCTATCCACATGTTATGCATTTTTTTAATTAAACAAAAGCCTGGAGGACAATAGTTTCCTGATGTATTCTCAATGCCAACACCTCAACCAGAGTAGACTTTCCAACCAGCAAAAAATTTGAATTTTTTTTGAAAAAAAGGGCGGAGTGGACCCGGAAGCTGGTGTAGCGCAAGCTTACCTGGGTAAGTTGTTTGTTTTTTCCCCTATAAAGGCGCGCAGCTTCAAGGCCTCGGCCTCACTCTCTCAGCAGAGCAGGTAAGGGCTGTTTGGCAGTGGCTGCTTGAAGGATCGGTGATGTTTGTTTAACGGTTTAAATTTGAATTTTTTTTTAAAAAAGCGTGGAGCGGACCCGGAAGCTGGTGTAGCGCAAGCTTACCTGGGTAAGTTGTTTTCCTATAAAGGCGCGCAGGAGAGGAACCCGAGGCACTACAGGGGTAGAGCCTCCCACCCGCCCTCTTCCTCTCACCTAATAATAAGACCCGTTGTGGTAAGAAGGTAAGTGCTGCATTTTGCTTATTCTCGAGTTTAGACCTAGTTTTTTTAAAGGTTACTTCTAGAGGGATGGCAGTGAAGGCAGTGCAATGTTCCTCTTGCAACATGTATGAGGTGAGGGATGCCATGGTCGTCCCTGCTGATTACACTTGCAGGAAGTGCACCCATCTCCAGCTCCTCCAAAACCGTGTTAGGGAACTGGAGCTGGAGTTGGATGAACTTAGGATCATTCGGGAGGCAGAGGGGGTCATAGATCAGAGCTTTAGGGAAGTAGTAACTCCGAAAGTTATAGACAGATGGGTGACAGTGAGGGGGACTGGGAGGAAGCAGCCAGTGCAGAGACCCCCTGCGGCCGTTCCCCTCAAGAACAAGTATACCGTTTTGGATACTTGTGGGAGGGACGACTTACCAGGGGTAAGCAATGGGGTTCAGGCCTCTGGCACGGAGCCTGTCCCCGTTGTTCAGAAGGGAAGGGTGGAGAAGAGCAGAGCAATAGTTATCGGAGACTCGATAGTTCGGGGCACAAATAGGCGGTTTTGTGGAGGCGAGAGAGACTCACGTTTGATATATTGCCTCCCAGATGCAAGGGTACGTGATGTCTCTGATCGTGTTTTCCAGGTCCTTAAGGGGAAGGGGGAGCAGCCCGAAGTCGTGGTCCACATTGGCACCAATGACATAGGTAGGAAGAGGGATGAGGATGTTAGGCAGGCTTTCAGGAAGCTAGGTTGGAAGCTCAGAGTTAGAACAAACAGAGTTGTTGTCTCTGGTTTGTTACCCGTGCCACGTGATAAGAGTCGAGGAATAGGGAGAGAGAGCAGCTTAATGCGTGGCTACAGGGATGGTGCAGGAGGGAGGGATTCCAGTTTCTGGATAACTGGGGTTCTTTCTGGGGAAGGTGGGACCTCTATAAACATGATAGTCTACACCTGAACCTGAGGGACACCAGTATCCTTGGGGGGAGGTTTGCTAGTGCTCTTTCGGGAGGTTTAAACTAACTCTGCAGGGGCATGGGAACCTAGACTGTAGTTTTAGGGTGCAGGACCTGGAGTGTAGGGGGTTAGGAACCAGGCATCAATCTCGAAGGAAGGTGCCTGTAAACAGGAAGATGGCTTGAAGTGTGTATACTTCAATGCGAGAAGTATACGAAATAAGGTAGGAGAACTTGCAGCGTGGGCTGGTACTTGGGAGTTTGATGTTGTGGCTATTACGGAGACATGGGTAGAACAGGGACAAGATTGGTTGTTGCAGGTTCCAGGGTTTAAATGTTTTAGTATGGTCAGAGGGGGAGGTGTGGCATTGTTTGTCAAAGATAGTATTACAGCAGTGGAAAGGACGAAGGATGAAGACTCGCCATCTGAGGTAGTTTGGGCTGAGGTTAGAAATAGGAAAGGTGAGGTCACCCTGTTAGGAGTTTTCTACAGGCCTCCTAATAGTCCTAGAGACGTAGAAGAAAGGATTGCGAGGATGATTCAGGAGAAGAGTGAAAGTAATAGGGTGGTTGTTATGGGGGACTTTAACTTTCCAGATATTGACTGGGAAAGCTATAGCTCGAGTACGTTAGATGGGTCGGTGTTTGTTCAATGTGTGCAGGAGGGTTTCCTGACACAATATGTAGACAGGCCAACAAGAGGTGAGGCAATACTGGATTTGGTTCTGGGTAACGAACCAGGCCAGGTGTTAGAATTGGAGGTAGGTGAGCACTTTGGGGACAGTGACCACAATTCGGTGACTTTCACTCTAGTGATGGAGAGGGATAAGTGTGCACTATAGGGCAAGAGTTATAGCTGGGGGCAGGGAAATTATGATGCGGTGAGGCATGAATTAGGATGCGTGTCTTGGAAAAATAGGCTTCAAGGGAAGGGTGCAATCGATATGTGGAGCGTGTTCAAGGAACAACTACAGAGTGTCCTTGATAAGTATGTACCTGTCAGGCAGGGAGGAAAGAGCCGTGGTTTTATAAGGAATTGGAATCCCTTCTTAAAGGGAAAAGGGCGGCCTATGTAAAGATGAGGCATGAACATTCAATTGGGACGATTAAGAGTTATAAGGTAGCCAGGAAGGATCTAAAGAGAAAGCTAAGAGCAGCAAGGAGGGGACATGAAAAGTCCTTGGTTGATAGGATTAGGGAAAACCCAAAGGCTTTCTATAGGTATGCCAAGAATAAATGGATGACTAGGGTAGGAATAGGTCCCGTTAAGGATAGTAGTGGGAAGTTGCGTGTGGAGGCTGAAGAAATTGGGGAGACACTGAATGAATACTTTTCGTCAGTGTTCACTCAGGAACAGGACATTGTTGCCGATGTGAATATTGAGTCACAATTAATGAGAATGGATGGCTTTGAGATATGTAGGGAAGAGGTGTTGGAAATTCTGGAAAGGCTGAATGTAGATAAGTCCCCTGGGCCTGATGGCATTTATAGAACATAGAAAAATACAGCGCAGTACAGGCCCTTCGGCCCTCAATGTTGCGCCAACCAAAGCCTACCTAACCTACACTAGCCCAATAACCTCCATATGCTTATCCAATGTCCGCTTAAATGACCATAAAGAGGGAGAGTCCACCACTGCTACTGGCAGGGCATTCCATGAACTCTCAACCCGCTGAGTAAAGAATCTACCCCTAACATCTGTCCTATACCTACCACCACTTAATTTAAAGCTGTGTCCCCGAGTAACAGCTGACTCCATTAGCGGAAAAAGGTTCTCACTGTCAACCCCATCTAAACCCCTAATCATCTTGTACACCTCTATCAAATCTCCCCAAACCTTCTTTTCTCCAATGAGAACAGCCCCAAGTGCCTCAGCCTTTCCTCATAGATCTTCCTACCATGCCAGGCAACATCCTGGTAAACCTCCTCTGCACGCATTCCAATGCCTCCACATCCTTCCTATAGTATGGCGACCAAAACTGCACACAATACTCCAGATGAGGCCGCACCAGAGTCTTATACAACTGCAACATGACCTCAGGACTCCGGAACTCAATTCCTCTACCAATAAAGCCCAGTACACCATATGCCTTCTTCACAGCACTATTTACCTGGGTGGCAACTTTCAGAGATCTGTGTACATGGACACCAAGATCCCTCTGCTCATCCACACTACCAAGTAGCCTACCATTAGCCCAGTAATCCATCTTCTTGTTACTCCTACCAAAGTGAATGACTTCACACTTAGCTACATTGAACTCCATTTGCCACCTTTCTGCCCAGCTCTGCAACTTATCTATATCCCGCTGTAACCTGCCACATCCTTCTTCGCTGTCCACCACTCCACCGACTTTGGTGTCATCCGCAAACTTGCTCACCCAGCTTTCAAGCCCCTCCACTAGGTCATTTATAAAAATGACAAACAGCAATGGTCCCAAAACAGATCCTTGTGGAACACCGCTAGTAACTGCACTCCAAGATGAACCTATACCATCAACTACTACCCTCTGTCTCCTTCTAGCCAGCCAATTCCTAATCCAAACCTCTAATGCACCCTCAATGCCATACCTCCGTAGTTTTTGCATTAGCCTACCTTGGGGTACCTTATCAAACGCCTTGCTAAAATCCATATACACCACATCTACTGCTTTACCCTCGTCCACTTCCTTGGTCACCTTCTCAAAGAACTCAATAAGGTTTGTGAGGCACGACCTGCCCTTCACAAAACCATGCTGACTATCCTTGATCACAAAACCATGCTGACTATCCTTGATCACAAAATCATGCTGACTATCCTTAATCCTAGGATTCTCTGGGAAGCAAGGGAGGAGATTGCAGAGCCATTGGCCTTGATTTTTATGTCCTCGTTGTCTACAGGAATAGTGCCAGAAGACTGGAGGATAGCAAACGTGGTTCCCTTGTTCAAGAAGGGGAGTAGGGACAACCCTAGTAACTATAGGCCAGTGAGTCTTACCTCTGTTGTGGGCAAAGTCTTAGAGAGAATTGTAAGGGATAGGATTTATGAACACATGGATATGAACAATGTGATCAAGGATAGTCAGCATGGTTTTGTGAAGGGCCGGTTGTGCCTCACAAACCTTATTGAATTCTTCGAGAAGGTGACTAAGGAGGTGGACGAGGGTAAAGCGGTTGATGTGGTGTATATGGATTTTAGTAAGGCGTTTGATAAGGTTCCCCATGGTAGGCTACTGCAAAAAATACAGAGGTATGGCATTGAGGGGGAGTTGGAGGTTTGGATTAGGAATTGGCTGGCTGGAAGAAGACAGAGGGTAGTAGTTGATGGTAAAGATTCATCTCGGAGTGCAGTTACCAGCGGTGTTCTGCAAGGATCTGTTTTGGGACAATTGCTGTTTGTCATTTTTATAAATGATCTGGAGGAGGGGCTAGAAGGTGAGCAAGTTTGCGGATGATACGAAAGTCGGTGGAGTTGTTGACAGTGAGGAAGGATGTGGCAGGTTACAGCGGGATATAGATAAGCTGCAGAGCTGGGCAGAAAGGTGGCAAATGGAGTTCAATGTCGCTAAGTGTGAAGTCATTCACTTTGGTAAGAGTAACAAGAAGATGGGGTACTGGGCTAATGGTCGGATACTTGGGAGTGTGGGTGAGCAGAGGGTTCTTGGTGTCCATGTACACAGATCTCTGAAAGTTGCCACCCAGGTAAATAGTGCTGTGAAGAAGGCATATGGCGTACTGGGCTTTATTGGTAGAGGAATTGAGTTCCGGAGTCCTGAGGTCATGTTGCAGGGTGTAAGACTCTGTTGCGGCCACATCTGGAGTATTGTGTGCAGTTTTGGTCGCCATACTATAGGAAGGATGTGGAGGCACTGGAACGGGTGCAGAGGAGGTTTACCAGGATGTTGCCTGGTATGGTAGGAAGATCGTATGAGGAAAGGCTGAGGCACTTGGGGCTGTGTTCATTGGAGAAAAGAAGGTTTAGGGGTGACTTGATAGAGGTGTACAAGATGATTAGGGGTTTAGATAGGGTTGACCATGAGAACCTTTTCCATGTATAGAGTCAGATATTACGAGGGGGCATAGCTTTAAATTAAGGGGTGGTAGGTATAGGACAGATGTTAGCGGTAGATTCTTTACTCAGCGAGTCGTGAGTTCATGGAATGCCCTGCCAGTAACAGTGGTGGACTCTCCCTCTTTATGGGCATTTAAACGGGCATTGGATAGGCACATGGAGGAAAGTGGGCTAGTGTAGGTTAGGTGGGCTTGGATCGGAGCAACATCGAGGGCCGAAGGGCCTGTACTGCGCTGTATTTTTCTATGTTATATGACACCTTTCTCATGCAGTATAAATTGCTGTTCTCTGTGAAATTTGGTATTCTTGTATCCGCCATGATTAATGCAACATGATAAGCTTTAACAGTGTGTCTCTCTTTATAGCAATACTCATGATCTTGTCCAGTTAAAGAAATTAATTTTCCCACATGTTAGAGCTTGAGCTGCATGTATAGCTTTTCACAAACACTAATTCCATCATAGACTTTCAATATCAATTTCTACTTAAATTATATCACTTAGAACTGCTGTCTTTTAATTGTAAACTGTATTGCTGTTCTTGCACTTGTAACTGTTTTATACAGAGATTATACAGAATTACATTTTCTGATTAGCACGTCAACATGATTTTAATGTTTTACATTTTACTGATAGCTCTATTAAATTGATTTGTAGTTATCTGTGCCTGACAATCCACTCAAATTAAAGCAAAGGGTTGATGTTGGAGATCTGAAATAACAACAGGAAGTGCTCAGGAAACTCAGCAGGTCTGGCAGCATTTGCAGAAAGAAGACGTGTTCATGTTTCAAGTCTAATATGATTCTTCAGAAGTGCTGCAGTTCCAAAGCTCCTTTCATGTATGTCACTGCCTATTTCAAAATTGCAGCAACATGTTATTGGTTTCTTCTGATGGTTTTTGTTGAAGTTATGTTACACCCTTCTTGGGAATTACATTGTTTATTCTATCTTTTTGTATCTTCATCATATTAATGCTGTTCCCATGTGGACTCTATTCCAGCAGCATTGTTCAGCAAAATTTAGTCTCCTTACTACACAGTCTCTCTTCAGCAGTCTTAATGCATAGCTTTCTAAATTTTGTCAGGGCAACCAAATGATTTGTCTCCCGTAGTCAAGCACGTAGCACATTTGCCTTTCCAATCTTAACAAGTGTAGAAAATGTTACTATGCTCTCTTTAAATATATTCTCATTAAAATAAAAAAGTAATACCTTTTTCTCATTTACAGATCTGAGACGACTTTGGTTCCTATTGGATGTTGATGTTTGTCGAAGTCTCTTATTTTTACAACTTGTTCTTCTGCTTGAGATGCTGTTTTCACCTAAAAAATAGAGAGAAAAAGAATAGTTGTGAGATGTGAAAGTCAGCTAGAAACAGACCTGTAAGTTTGCTAAAAGTTTCTATCCTTTTAGTTTCACTAATTGCATTATTTATCTTTCTACTACATGTGACATATAACAAATAAAAGAATAAACATTTCATGAACGAAATCAATAAGGAGGATTCAAAAAGTCCAATCTCAAAATCACAAACTCTATGTACAGTTGGTTCTGACATAACGCAATAGCTCTGTTCTTGTACCATCTCACGTTATAAGAAAATCACACAATAGCTGTGCCACTTAAACTAATGGAGTTGGAATCGCAGTATAGCCATTACAGGTAAGGAAAGTTCGCCTTCTACAAATAATGGTCCAAATTCTTTAATCGCGATAAAGCCAATTCGCATTGAAGAAATATGCATTATAGCAGAACTGACTGTAACTGAAACAGGCTATCTGGTCCAACAAACGTGCTCACCCCCTTCCCAAACTGTAATTACTTTTCACCTCTTTACCCTCAAGCAAATTTCAAATGTATGAAATGGATTTCAATATGATATTCAGTGAATATACTTTATTGTTAGCAAATTCATAAAATAATCAATACTGGTTTGAATCAGTAGCATAGAGAACACACATGCATGCTACCAAAAAACCGTTGGGTTTTAAGGGGAAAATGTTGTACTGGCTTTAGTCATGACTGGCACAAATGAAGATGGTAGTCATCACTGAAAACTAATCATCGCAGCCAGAGGACATAGTTACCTAAACACTGCTGAATAAACTTCATTTCAGCCTTTCAACACATAGGGGAAGTCTGTTTTTTGACTATTAGGGTCCAAAAAAATGAAACTGCATTACAACCGGCCATCTTAACAAGAAAGAGTTAAGACCATAAGATACAAAAGCGGAATTTGACCATTTGGCCTATCGAGTCTGTTCCACCATTTGATCATGGATGCTATGCCATTTCCCTACCTTCTCCCTGTAACCTCTGTCCACTTACTAATCAAGAAGGTATTTCTGTCTTAAGTTCACCCAAAGACCTAGCTTCCACAGCCTTTTGTGCCAAGAGTTCCGCAGTTTCACCATCTTCTGGCTGAAAAATACCCTCCTCACCTCAGTTCTAGAGGGTCATCTCTTCACTCTGAGGCTGTGTACTCTAGTCCTAGTCTCTGTGAGTCGTGAAAACATCTCCATGTCTACGCTATCCAGGCCTCTCAGTATTCTGTTAAGTTTCAATCAAATTCTCCTTCATCCTTCTAAACTCTATCGAGTACAGACCCAGAGTCATCAACCGCTCCTCATATGACTACTCCATCAACCCTGCAATCATTCAGTGAACCTCCTCTATATCCCCTCCAAAAGCCGATAAATATTTCCATAGATACAGGACCGAAAACTGCTCACAATATTCGACATGCAGTCTGACCATCATCAGTAGATCTCTGCTCTTATGCTCTAGCCCTCTTGAAATTAATTGAAAATTAGTAGCATTTTTTGCATCCTAACTGCCAACAGAACTTGCATGTTGACCATAATAGAATCCTGAACTAGGACTCCTAAATTCCCTTGTCCTTCGGATTTCCAAAACTTTCTCCATTTAAATTATCTACATCTCTATTTTTCCTACTAAAGTACACAACCTCATACTTTCTCTACACTGTATTCCAACTGGTAGATTTTTGCCCACTCTCCGAATCTGTACAAGTCATTTTGCAGCCTCTCTACTTCCTCTTCACCACCTGTCCTTCCATCTAACTGTGTCATCTGCAAACTTAGCAATAATACCCTCTGTTCCTTTGTCCAGATTGCTAGTGTATGAGTAGTGTCGTCCCAATACAAACCCCTGCAGAACTTTACTAATCACTGGCTGCCATCCTGAAAAATACTCCTTTATCCCCATTCTCTGTTTTCTGCCAGTCAGCCAATCACCTGTCAATGCCAGTACCCTGCTTCTAAAAGACATGGGTTCTTACCTTATTTAGCAGCCTCCTGACTGGCACCTTGTCAAAGGCCTTCTGGAAATCTAAATAGATCACATCCACTGGCTCTTTGTCTAGCTTGCTTATTACTGCCTCAAAAGAACTGTAACATGTATCAGGCATGATCTCTCCTTGATCAAGATGTCCTGACTCAACCCTATTTTACCATATATTTCAGCGTACTCTGCAATATCATCTTTAAAAATTGAATCTAAACCCTTCCCAATTACTAAGGTCAGGCTAACTAGCCTACAGTTTCCTTTCTTCTACCTTCCTCCTTTCTTAAACAGGAGTCTTGTTTTAGTCATTTCCAGTCCTCTTGGACCTTTCTGGACTGTAGTGATTCCTGAAAGATCACCAGCAATGCCGCCACAATCTCCTCAGCTATCTCCTTCGTAGCTCTGGGTTGGAGCCCATCTGAGCTACATGATTTATCTGCCTTCAAGTCTTTCAGCTTTCTCAGCACCATCTCTACACTCACCTCTATCTTCAGACTTTCCTCAAGTTCCAGTATGCTACTGATGTCTTCAACTGTGAAAACTGATGCAAACTACTTCTTCAGTTTCTATGCCATTTCTTTATTCCCCATTGTTATTGCTGCAGCCTCATTTCCCAATGGTCCAATGTCCACTCTTGCTTCTTTCTTACCTTTTAAATGTCTGAAAAAAACCTTGTAATATTCTTTTATATTACTAGCCAGCTTACCCTCACATTTAATCCTCCTCCATGCTTATTGCTTTTTAGTTATCCTCTGCTGATTTTCAGAGGTTTCCCACTATCTTCACCACAATGTATGCTTTTTTATTTGCTTTACACAGTCCCTGACTTCCCTTGTGACAGCTGTCTCGTCCTCCATTGGTTTATTTCTTATTCCTTGAATGAATTTCTGCTGTGCCTCCTGAATTATCCCCCAAAAGTCCATTGCTGCTCCATTATCTTCCCTGCTAGGCTCCCATTTCAATTGATGAAGGGCTTTTGCCCGAAACGTCAATTTCGCTGCAGTTTGGATGCTGCCTGAACTGTTGTGCTCTTCCAGCACCACTGATCCAGAATCCCATTCCATGCAAGTCTAGCTTTTCTCACGTCTTTGCAGATATCTTTAAACAACCGTAATAACATTACATCTGATTCTAATATTCTTAAGTTTTCTATATTTAAATAGCAAAATTAAAATTTAAATAAACCTTTCTTCCATTTTGGAAGCCATCAGATGCCCCTGCTGTAAACAAATGTAGAATATACTAAACCACATTATACCCAACTTTCACTGTATCTTTATACTGCCTTTCTCTCCTGTACGTATCTTGTTCTTTCTGAAAGCAACCAAACTATCTGTCTCAACCACTTCCCACAGAAGCAAATTCCACTTCAAACCTATCCGAATGCACAAATTTATCCATGTTTCCTTATAATCTTAACTTTTGGATTCTATCACAAATGGCTATCCACTTCGACAATGTCTAATCCATTCCTTAGTTTAAAGAACTCCATTAGGTTCATATCATAGAATAAATTGCTGCAGCGTGGAAGTAGACTAGTCAGCCCATCAAATCTGCACTGACCCTAAAAAAAAGCATCTCACTCAGACCCTGCCTCAAGCTTATTCCCTGTAATCCTGCATTTTCCATGACTAATCCATCTAAAATGCGCATCTCTGAAAACTGTGGGCAATTTAGCGTGGCCAATCCATCCAACCTGCACATCTTTGGACTGTGGGAGGACATCGGAGCACCCGGAGGAAACCCACACAGACACAGGGAGAATGTGCAAACTCCAAATGGTCGGTCACTCGAGGGTGGAATCGAACCAAGGGTCCCTAGTGTTGTGAAGCAGCAGTGCTAACCACTGAGCCACCATGCCACCCTAACTACACACTTTGCGTAGGTTCTCTCTTTTCCAGAAAAAAACCCAATTTATCCAATGTCTCAAGATCTGTAATCTCTCCGTAGCTGTATATATTGTACTTTCTCTAGTATTAAATTTTATAGCAGAGAGATCACAGTTTAGTACTGTATTCCAAAGGATAGCCCATAACGGGTCCTACAGAATTTAACATAATTCCGGGACTTTTTAATTTCTCACTGCTTGAATTAAATGTCACTCTTGATTTGAAACTTTTACCTTTCTACACTGGAGACCTCTATTGGAACAGATCAAACAGCCTCCTCTGTGCTATAATCACTCAATGATACTACTAACATGATGGTTTGCTTGTTATTTTTCCAAACTGTTCTGGTCATTACCCATTACATGATCCACTTATGATTCTCGTTTATTGGACTTCCAATCAACTAAATGAAGAAAGATTCCCATGCACACTGTAACAATGCAAGACCCTTTTCTTCTTTCACTATTACTTCCTACCGGTGTATTCGGAGACAGTTGAAATTCCCCTGCCTGCTACACACACTACTGATCTTGTAATGTCATCCTTATTAATATCTGGGGGCTTGTGCCAAAATAGGAAGAGCTGTCCCACAGCCAAGTCAGGAATCATTCAATCAATATATTTTTATTACCAAGCCAGGGATCAACCCTGGTTCAAAGCAGGATATTGGGGAGGGTTGGGGGTCAAGCAGCATGCAATAGGCACAGCTAAGCAATCCTGCAACCAATGGATCAGATCTAAGCTCTGTACTCCTGCCACATCTAGATGCCTTCTGCACATTTGATCTGATGCCATAAGAGTTTATGGGTTCTGGAGTTTATACTGAGGATTTCCAGTGAACTCCCTCCCGAATGTACACTACTACGCTGACGTCTCTGATGAGTCTGCACTGTTGCTAGAATGGAATAAACCCAGAGATGGTTATGGTGGTATCTGGGACATAGTAAGATTTGATTCCCTGAGAATGACTACATAGCTTAGATGGCTTTTGGTCTGCTCTCTCAATTTTCAAAAGGTTCCAGAATTTAGTAGGAAGGACTTACAGGGTTGACAGAACAGCATGTGTTTTAGGAAACAAGATATGTTTTTATGACAATCAACATGGTTTGCATGGTTATCGTCAGGCAAGCTTTTATTTCTAGAATTACTAAATTTAATTCAAATTTAACCATCTATAGTTGTGAGATTAGAACACATGTCCCCAGAATATTAGCATGGGTTTCTGGATTACTGGTCCATTGAAAATACCACTGAAACCACCTCCCTGCTCAATCACATTCAATGCTGGAGTGAAAGACAAAACAAAACATCTGTGCTCTAATGCTAAAATATTTCTAACATTCAAAAGTAACTTTGCTTTTACTCCTTGAAAGCTGCTACACCTAAATGTTATTGTTAAATGCAACGTGATTATTATTGCTTACCTGAATCGGGTTTGACAGATTGTGGCAAGGGAGCAGTTATTTTGTTTTGAAATTTCTTTACAGATCTGGCTTCAGAATGTGGAGAGGTCTGTAGAGAGAAATATCAATTCAGCCTCAGAGAGCTAGCAACTCCATCAAAGTCCAATAGTAAGGAGTCAATTAAAGTGATCCTCAAATAAATGTTAAGTCTTAACCAGGAAGAATGCATGATAAACATGCTCCACTGTTCCATAAGCCATCCCAATGTATAAAATCCCAAAAAGACCATCATAGTTATTGTTTTGGCTAACGATAAAGGAAATTCACACCAGATTTCATCAATAACAGAAAGCCATCCTATTTATTGTAAATAATGACTTTAACAAGTGACAGAGAAAGGATTTTTAACCTTTAATGATGCAAATTATACAATAGCCCGAAATCCCAAATACAGATTCATTTAATCATGAATAAAACAGACAAAAGACACATGTATTGAGTGTGGAGAAAGAATATAGTTAAGATAAATAAAATTTTGCAGATCGAAAGTCTTGAGTTCAAGTGTGGGTTAAAACTTTTTTATTTTGATGTTTAGCACTGATGACATGCGGTTTTCCATACGACGATGACCTTTCTTCAACTCGATGGTTGATCAGGTGGACTAAGGTATTTTGTTGTTAGAAGTCTCTCTAAACTTTCTAGATGTTTCTGTCTTTTTCCATACAGAAACAGTGAGAGGAAAAGAGATATTTTTGGTTGGAAGCTCTGATTTTCTTTGATGCCTTAGCACTTAAGCTTTTAAACTCAAACTCAATCGGGGAACTGACGGAACGAGCCAGACTATTTCGGTGTGGTTTCATGCTCTTGTCCTGACCTGGAAAAATTCATAAACTTCGCTTCCAGTTTCCATCCCTCCATCACCTTCATCTGGTCCATCTCCGACACTTGCCTTCCTTTCCTTGACCTTTCGATCTCCATTTCCGGCAATAGTCTATCCACTAATATCCATTACAAGCCCACTGACTCCCACAGCTATCTGGACTACAGCTCTTCTCACCCTACATCCTGTAACGACTCTAACCCTTTCTCTCAGTTCCTTCCCTTCCGCCGCATTTGTTCCGATGAGGCCACTTTCCAAAGTGGTGCTCTTAATATGTGCGGGGGTTTAGATTAGAGTGGTGCTGGAAAAGCACAGCAGTTCAGGCAGCATGCAAGGAGCAGTAAAATCGACGTTTCGGGCAAAAGCCCTTCATCAGGAATACAGGCAGGGTCACCTTCTTCTCCAACCGTGGCTTCCCACCTACAGTTGTTGATAGGGCTCTCGACAGCTTGCGGTCCATCTCCCGCGCTACGACCCTCACCCCTTCCCTCCCCTCCCAGAATAAGGATAGGGTCCCTCTTGTTCTCACCTTTCACCCCACCAGCCTTTACATGCAAAGAATAATCCTCCGCCATTTTCACCAACTCCAACACGACGCTACCACTAAACACATCTTCCCTTCCCTCCCACTGTCTGCATTCCGCAGAGATCGTTCCCTCTGGGACAACCTAGTCAACATCACACCTAACACCTCTCCCATCACACACGGCACCTTCCGATCACACAGTGCACCTTCCGTTCACACCTAACACCTCTCCCATCACACCTAACACCTCTCCCATCACACACGGCACCTTCCCATCACACACGGCACCTTCCGTTCACACCTAACACCTCTCCCATCATACCTAACACCTCTCCCATCACAGACGGCACCTTCTGCGAGGACGATTCAGGAAAAGAGTGAAGGTAGCAGGGTGGTTGTTATGGGGGACTTTAACTTCCCAGATATTGACTGGGAGAGCTATAGCTCGAGTTCATTAGATGGGTCGGTGTTTGTACAATGTGTGCAGGAGGGTTTCCTGACACAATATGTCGACAGGCCAACAAGAGGGGAGGCTATATTGGATTTGGTTCTAGGTAATGAACCAGGCCAGGTGTTAGACTTGGAGGTAGGTGAGCACTTCGGGGACAGTGACCACAACTCGGTGACTTTTACTTTAGTGATGGAGAGGGATAATCGTGCGCCGCAGGGCAAGAGTTATAGCTGGGGGCAGGGAAATTATGATGCAGTGAGGCTTGACTTAGGATGTGTGGATTGGAAAAACAGGCTTCAAGAGAAGAACACTAATGAGATGTGGGGATTGTTCAAGGAGCAGCTACTGCGTGTCCTCGATAGGTATGTACCAGTCAGGCATGGTGTAAAGGGCCTTGTGAGGCAGCCGTGGTTTAGTAAGGAATTGGAGTCCCTTGTGAAAGGGAAGAAGGCGGCATATGTAAAGATGAGGCGTGAAGGTTCAGTAGGGGCGATTGAGAGTTATAAGGTAGCCAGGAAGGAGCTAAATTGGGAGCTAAGAGAAGCGAGAAGGGGACATGAAAAGTCTTTAGCTGGTAGGATTAGGGAAAACCCAAAGGCTTTCTATAGGTATGTCAAGAATAAAAGGATGACTAGGGTAGGTATCGGTCCAGTCAAGGATAGTAGTGGGAAGTTGTGTGTGGAGGCGGAGGAGATTGGAGAGACATTAAATCAGTACTTTTCATCAGTATTCACTCAGGAACAGGACACTGTTGCTGATGTGAATATGGAATCACAAATAATTAGAATGGATGCCCTGGAAATATGCAGGGAAGAGGTTTTGGGAATATTGGAAAGGATGAATATAGATAAGTCTCCTGGGCCTGATGGCATTTACCCCAGGATCCTATGGGAAGCTAGGGAGGAGATAGCAGAGCCATTGGCCTGGATTTTTATGTCGTCATTGTCAACGGGAATAGTACCAGAGGACTGGAGGATAGCGAATGTGGTCCCATTGTTCAAGAAAGGGAGTAGGGATAGCCCTAGTAACTATAGGCCAGTGAGTCTGACTTCAGTGGTGGGCAAAGTCTTAGAGAGAATGGTAAGGGATAAGATTTATGAACATCTGGGTAGGAATAACGTGATCAGGGATAGCCAGCATGGTTTTGTGAAGGGCAGGTCGTGCCTCACAAACCTTATTGAGTTCTTTGAGAAGGTGACTAAGGAAGTGGACGAGGGTAAAGCAGTAGATGTTGTGTATATGGATTTTAGTAAGGCGTTCGATAAGGTTCCCCATGGTAGGCTAATGCTAAAGCTACGGAGGTATGGCATTGAGGATACATTAGAGGTTTGGATTAGGAATTGGCTGGCTGGAAGGAGACAGAGGGTAGTAGTTGATGGATTATGTTCATCTTGGAGCGCAGTTACTAGCGGTGTACCACAAGGATCTGTTTTGGGACCATTGCTTTTTGTTATCTTTATAAATGATCTAGAGGAAGGACTTGAAAGCTGGGTAAGCAAGTTTGCGGATGACACAAAAGTCGGTGGAGTTGTGGATAGTGAGGAAGGAAGTGGTAGGTTACAGCGGGATATAGATAAGTTGCAGAGCTGGGCGGAAATGTGGCAAATGGAATTCAATGTAGCTAAGTGCGAAGTCGTTCACTTTGGTAGGAATAACAAGATGATGGATTACTGGGCTAATGGTAGGCTACTTGGTAGTGTGGATGAGCAGAGGGATCTTGGTGTCCATGTACACAGATCTCTGAAAGTTGCCACCCAGGTAAATAGTGCTGTGAGGAAGGCATATGGTGTACTGGGCTTTATTGGCAGAGGAATTGAGTTCCGGAGTCCTGAGGTCATGTTGCAGTTGTATAAGACTCTGGTGAGGCCTCATCTGGAGTATTGTGTGCAGTTTTGGTCGCCATACATAGGAAGGATGTGGAAGCTTTAGAACGAGTGCAGAGGAGGTTTACCAGGATGTTGCCTGGCATGGTAGGAAAATCTTATGAGGAAAGGCTGAGGCACTTGGGGCTGTTCTCATTGGAGAAGAGAAGGTTTAGGGGAGATCTGATAGAAGTGTATAAGATGATTAGGGGTTTAGAGAGGGTAGATACTAAGAACCTTTTACCGCTAATGGAGTCAGGTGTTACTAGGGGACATAGCTTTAAATTAAGGGGTGGTAGGTATAGGACAGATGTTAGGGGTAGATTCTTCACACAGCGGGTTGTGAGTTCATGGAATGCCCTGCCCGTATCAGTGGTGAACTCTCCTTCTTTATGGTCATTTAAGCGGGCATTGGATAGGCATTTGGAAGTTATTGGGCTAGTATAGGTTAGGTAGGATTCGGTCGGCGCAACATCGAGGGCCGAAGGGCCTGTACTGCGCTGTATCCTTCTATGTTCTATGTTCCCATCACACACGGCACCTTCCGTTCACACCTAACACCTCTCCCATCACACACGGCACCTTCCGTTCACACCTAACACCTCTCCCATCACACACGGCACCTTCCCATCACACACGGCACCTTCTGATCACACCTAACACCTCTCCCATCACACCTAACACCTCTCCCATCACACCTAACACCTCTCCCATTACACACGGCACCTTTCCATCACACCTAACACCTCTCCCATCACACACGGCACCTTGCCATCACACCTAACATCTCTCTCATCACACACAGCACCTTCCCATCACCTCTCCCATCACACAGGGCACCTTCCCATCACACACGACACCTTCCCATCACATCCAGCACCTTCCCATCCCACACGGCATCTTCCCATCCCACACGGCATCTTCCCATCCCACACGGCACCTTCCCATCCCACACGGCACCTCTCCCATCACACACGGCACCTCTCCCATCACACACGGCACCTCTCCCATCACACACGGCACCTCTCCCATCACACACAGCACCTCTCCCATCACACACGGCACCTTTCCACCCCCCCAAAACTTCTCCCATCACACATGACACCTTCCCATCATACCTAACACCTCTCCCATCACACACGGCACCTTTCCATGCAATCGCAGAAGGTGAAACACCTGCCCCTTTTCCTCTTCCATGCTTACCATCCAAGGCCCCAAACACTCATTTCAGATTGAGTAGTGTTTCACTTGTACCTCTTTCAATTTGGTCTATTGCATTCGTTGCTCCCAATGTGGTCTCCTCTATATCGGAGAGACAAAACGCCAACTGGGTGATCGCTTTGCTGAGCACCTTCGGTTTGTACGCAATCAGGTTCCCGGACCTTCCCGTGGCTTGTCACTTCAACATACAATCCTGCTCCCATACCCACATGTCTGTCCTTGGCCTGCTGCAATGTTCCAGTGAAGCTCAATGCAAACTGGAGGAACAGCATCCCATCTTCCGACTAGGCACATTACAGCCTGCCGGTCTCAACATTGAATTCGACAACTTCAGATGATTATCCCATCTCGACCCCTCTGTTTTCATTCTGCTCTGTAATTTTATTTCATTTATTTTTTATATATTTTTTTCATTGTTCTGTACCTCTTATTTCTTGATTGTCTCTCTTTCTCTCGCTCCCCACTCTCTCATCACCTTTTTCCTCTCCTCTTCCCCCTTTGCTACCCTTCTCCCCTGTTTTCCATTTTGCCTCTGCTTCAACCATCCCCCCTCCATCCCCCACATATTTTGTCACATAGCACTGGCTTCAGCCTTGGTCACTCACAGCTCCTAATCTCCCTATAATCTCTCCATGCTCTGTCATTGTCACCTCTTTATTGCTACCTTTGCTTCTGCAGCCATGTCTCACCTTGACGTGAAGCAAACTGATTTGGACCAGATATCATCCCATTACTTCTAGTTACAAAACAAAGTAAAAACAATTGGGAAGAACCTTAGTGTGGGTTATGTCCATAGTGGAGACAAAAAAAAAATGCAGATGCTGGAATTCAAAGTTAAAAATCACACAACACCAGGTTATAGTCCAACAGGTTTAATTGGAAGCACACTAGCTTTCGGAGCGCCGCTCCTTCATCAGATGATACTGAAGGAGCAGTGCTCCGAAAGCTAGTGTGCTTCCAATTAAACCTGTTGGACTATAACCTGGTGTTGTGTGATTTTTAACTTCGTACACCCCAGTCCAATACCGGCATCTCCAAATCATGGCTGGAATTCAAGGTAGACAAGCAGGAGCAGGGAAGAACACAGCAAGCCAGGCAGCATCAGGAGGTGGAGAAGTCAATGTTTTGGGTGTAATCTTTTTTCAGGACTTGTTATATTCACAGTAGGCAGTGCTGCTTGGCTACACAATGGAAAAGAAACTTAGCAGTGTATACTCCTAAAAAGGCTTAAAGATTGAATTAAAAACAAAGGCCAGAGGAACCCAGAGGAATCCCATACCACTGGGTCATAATGTAGAGTTGCTCTGCTCTCACTAAAGACCAAGTTATAAAAGTAAAAGTAGGAATGGATCTGGACTCAAGAGCAAAATTATACAATTGCTAGGGTACTCATTTAGTCCAACACGAAAGCAGAGAATAGTCTCAGCTAGGCACAAAGCACTATCTTAAGTCAGCATTTAATAATTAACATTGATTCCATCTTTGGAGAAGTATTTGGTCAATTCTTAAAGAAGCTAATTGGCACAATCTTAATTGTTATACAAAAGAATTATATATCTTTTAATCTGACATGTTTGTTGGTGGCAATTGAAACATGAACATAATTATCTGATTAAATTCACACAACTATAGCATTCAGAAAAAAAAGACAGAAGGTTGATTTCAGTACATGGACATGAAGGTAATGAAGATGCTCAGAGAACTGAACTTATTATCAATGCAGAAATGTGAGAGAAAGGGAGAGAGACAGACAGACAGAGACAGAGAAAGTGATTCAGGTGCAATTTTGGTCATATTAAATCCCAATGTTTCTGCCACTCCATGCTTTTTTATAGGCTTCCAAATCAGGAAGGTGTGTGGTTTAAATTGGAACTTGCAGGTTGCATAACCTGACCTTATCCTCTAAAGGGTTTGAAGGTGCTACCAAAGGAGGCTTACAGAGTATTGCAGTAAGTCTCATTTATGGTACACACTACTTCTACTGTGTGCTGATCGTGGAGGGAGTGAATGTTAAAACGTCCTGTGTCAGGGTCTCAATTATTCACAATATTCATTAACAACTTAGACAATGGCAAAAATGGCAAATATCCAAATTTGCTGACAACACAAAATTGAGCAGCACTGTAGACAATGTCGATAACAGCATAAAACTGCAATAGGCTATTAATAGATTGGGTGAACGGACAAAGCAGTGGCAGCTGGATTTTAATATAAGCAAGTGTGAGGCGATCTATTTCAGACTGACATAGGAAAGATCAGGGTACTTTTTTTTAAAGAATGCATGAAGTTAAATACAGTGGATGGTCATCAAGATTTGGGGGTTCAAGTGCACATCTCTTTAAAGTGTCACGAACAGGTACAGATACGAGTCAAGGCAGCTAATAGAATGCTGGCCTTCATATCTAAAGGGCTGCAGTATAGGGATGTAGATGTTATGTTGCAGTCATACCATACTTAGCGTACTGTGAGCAGATCTGGGAGCCATACCTTAGGAAAGGTGTGTTGGCCCTGAAGTGAGTTCAATGCAGGTTTACAAAAATGATACCTAGATTTCAGGGGTTAAGATAGAAGGAGAGATTAGAATGTTAGGCATTTAATCTCTAGAATTTACAAGGTTAAGGGATGATCTAATCAAGGTGTTCAGGATATTAACAGGGAAAGGCAGAGAAGATAAACATTAACTAGTTCCACTGGTTGAAGAACTAGAACCAGGGGGCATAGTCTAAGAATTAGGGCTAGGCCATTCAGGAAAGATGTTAAAAAACACACAAAGAGTAGTGGAGGTTTGTAACTGACTTCCTCAAATGGTGATCGATGCTCATTCAATTGTTAAATTTAAATTGGAGATAGACGCATTTTTATTAAGGGTATCATGGGATATGAGCCACAAGTCAGCCATGATCTTATTGAATAGCAAAGCAGACTTCTGGTGTTGAATGGCTTCATCCTGTTCCTCCATCCCATGTTCCTAGGTGGATCATCTTGAGCATCAAGTGCTGTTGCAGCCGCAGTCATCCAGCCAAGTTGACATTAAACCACAGTTGTCTTGTACCTTTTACATGGGGACAGACTTTGGAGAGTTGGGAAGTGAGATACTCACACATAGAATTCACAGCTTTCAGCTTGGTCTTGCAAACATAGCATTTACAATGCACATCTAATCAAGGTTTAGTCAGTAAAGCCAGATCATACGTTAGAAATCAGAGCCTGGCCTCAGCAGATTCAATGGTGAATGCTGCTCAATATAAGCCTAATATATGCCTAAGATTGATCCTTTCTGTCAGAGGAACAGGTTGTGAGGAAAGACTAAAGAAATAGCAAGCTTTTGACCTTGAAACAAAACAGACAGGTGACCTTTAGGGAGGGAAATCTGCCATCCTTATCTTATCTGGTCTATGTGTGACCCCAGACCCATAGCAATGTAGTTGACTCTTTAGTGCCCTCTGAAAAAATAGAGCAATTAGGTATGGACAACAAATGCTGTCCCAATCAGTGATGCCCACATCCTATGA
This sequence comes from Hemiscyllium ocellatum, assembly GCF_020745735.1. NCBI lineage: Eukaryota > Metazoa > Chordata > Chondrichthyes > Orectolobiformes > Hemiscylliidae > Hemiscyllium > Hemiscyllium ocellatum. Next base: position 608,359 of record NC_083416.1, read on the forward strand.
ATGAATTTTTTAAAAAATTAAATGGTGATATTAAAACAAATATGGATGTAGAAAGGGATCTGGATATCCTCGTACACCAGTACAAGTAGACCAACAAGTGAGACAAGCAATTAGGAAGGCAGATAGTGTCTGGCCTTTATTGCAAGAGGATATGAGTTCAGAAGAAAGCTTATTTATATGCAGTTATCAGGGCCTTCATGAGATAAGACCTGGAGCATTGTGTGCAGCTTTGGTCTCCCTACTTAAAGGATATACCTGCCAGGCAGGGAACATAGCAGTGGTTCAACAGGCCAATACTACGGATGGCAGAACTGTCGAATGAGGGTAGATTAGTGAATATAGGCCCAGCTAAACCAGAGTTTAGAAGGAAGAGAAAAGATCAGATTGAAAAGTAAAAAACTCTAACATGGCCAGATAGGCTTCATGCAGGGAGGATATTTTCCCTGGTTGGAGAATCTAGAACCAGGGGTCAGATTCGCTGGATATGGAGTATGCCATTTAGGACTAAGTGAGGCAAAGTTTCTTGGGATATGGGGAAAATTGGAATGTAGCTTTGACATAGAGGATCAAACACATCATTGTGAATGGCAGACCAGGCTCAAAGGGTGAAATGGCCTATTCTTACTCTTACTCTCTATATTTGACTATTATCTGTACTTCCAAGCACAATATTCTCACAGCCACTTTGTGCAATACCATTTTTATTTCAGCAGCCATAAAACAGCAGTTTGATTGGGTGTTATCACCCACCTTCAATATGATGCCTGCACATTGGCTTTGCTTTTGTTTTTAAACTTGTCAATTGTTGGCACTCTACCTTGTAACTTAGCCAGCATGTTAAATGCCATTTCAGCTTTTTCCAAGCCTGCAAATATTCTTTCTCTCCAGCTCCAGCATTTACTTTTAGTCATCTACACATTCCTGTATGCATCCAAATCTGGTCTATATAGTAATGAATGGATTGCAAATTGTAAGTTAATACATACTTTACCACTATGAGTGAGATTTACATCAGTTTCTAAACAGTGGGAGTAAACTGCTCTCTACCTGAAAATCTATTCTATTGATTTCACTGCTCAGGGCTGACAGTACAATGATTTCCAATGCATTGTGCCATTGAAACACTAATTTTGCTGATGGCAATGACATTGTATAAAAGTACAATTTATATAATTGAGAGAAGGCTGGAGAAACTCAGCAGGCCTGGAAATATGTATGGAGGCAGAAACAGAATTAATGCTGAGTATGGTATGACTCTTCTTAAAGAATTTATGTGATTAGATTTGTTTAATCCTGTAAAACCAGAGCCCAAACATTCATAACAGGAACTTTGGGAACTTGTAGAATCTTAAAGCACTGCTGAACTTGTATACCTTTTCCAAAATATTTACATTACTTAAGAAAGAAAGATTTTGAAGAAGTCAAGACACATACTCTTAATAAGCGATGAAGATCTTGTTTAAATTTCTTCTTTGGGATAAAAAGTTGATCAAAATCTTCTGTTGATTCTAACAGCTTCTTAGTTGGTTTTCTTTGACGCTTTCCTTCAGCATTTTCTGCAACAAAATGTACAGAGTAGCTTTATATAATTGCACCTGGGTTCAAGTCCCACTTGCTCCAGAGGTGTGTAGTAACACCTCTGAACAGGTTAATCAAAAATAAAACCAAATTGCATGACTCGAAAACTGACAATACAAAAAGAAACAAATTAATTTAGCAGCGCAGAGAAAGTATTAAAGTTAACACACAGTACAATTACACCCAACACGCTTTAGGATTCATAATTCTTGACGATTATCATCCAAACAAAATAGAACATAGAAAAATTACATAATTGCATTAGGGGTTCTAATTTACATTGAAATCAATAGGGTAAATTCAGAAATAGTGCTCTTGACACAGTACCTCACCCTAACACATCAGGGAAGTCTTGTGACTTACAGTCCCAAAGAGTGAAGCTGTGTTCTTAAACTGTAACCTTGCTGCTTTTGTAACATCTTAGTGATCCAAATCCCAGAAAAAGAAAATCGATCTCTAAGATGATTTTCAATTGCAACCTCTGGTATTCTCACACATAAATTATTCCACAAAGAATATAAAAGGTTACATATTTCTGACACCTTAGTTAAATCAGGAAAACAAATGACAGAGCAACAATATGGATTTTCAGGATCTAGTGAATGTAAAGAGTTCAGCCAGGTGGATCTCCTGGAATATGAATTCCCTAATTGGGGCTGATAACCTGGTTCCAATCAGGAGAGCTCTGGCTGACAGACAAAAACAGCAGGGACAGAGGTTTTGTTAACCCAGAGCTGTCTCTGAGGAAGCCAGGCTAGTGTCAAGTATTAAACATGTGTAATTAAAGATGACATGGTCATAGGATACCGGCCTCTGTGGAGTTATTGCACATGATGCTTAATGCTACCGCAGTATCTAAAAGTAAAATAAAGCAGTAAGTTAAATAGCCAGAATTGTGATTGTGATATCAGCATGTAAACATTTCAATTTCCAAGTCGAACGCTTCAAAATATAAATATTCCTGGAAGCCAACCATATTTTCAAACGCTGAAGTTCTACTCTCTACACTGGTATCGTCATCAACCATAAATAACCTTAGTTGGATTATCTTGGAGAATGCTAACAATTGAGTTGTTCAACAAAGAAACAAGCCATTCAGCTAAGTGATCAGTCACTGTTTAAAAAAAGAGGTAGACAAAAGGTGGGTATCTATAGGCCCATTAGTTTAACTTCTGTAATGGGGAAAATGCTTGAATCTATCATCAGGGAAGAAATAGTGAGACATTTGGATAGAAATTGTCCCATCGGGCAAATGCAACATTGGTTCATTACAAACGCAAAGGACAATTAGGGAACTGGTGGATGTTGTCTATCTGTAGAGTGTTTAAAGAGATGGTATTCAATAAAGTCAGCTTGTTGTAGCTGTTGACTGCTGTGCCAAAACTGTATATTATGATAAATGTTAATGAAGCACAGTAACAATGTGGAACCCCTACCTGCTTATGAACCCTAAATGACTGTTACTAAGAAAATTAGCTATCTGACTTTGCATATTGTCTAGATTACTTACAGTGTGGAAACAGGCCCTTCGGCCCAACGAGTCCACACCGACCCGCCGAAGCGCAACCCACCCATACCCCTACATTTACCCCTTACCTAACACTACGGGCAATTTAGCATGGCCAATCCACCTGACCCGCACATCTTTGGAATGTGGGAGGAAACCGGAGCACCCGGAGGAAACCCACGCAGACACGGGGAGAACGTGCAAACTTCACACAGTAAGTCGCCTGAGTCGGGAATTGAACCCGGGTCTCAGGCGCTGTGAGGCAGCAGTGCTAACCACTGTGCCACCGTGCCGTCTACTTTTGCCTTGAATATGTATGTGGATGACGTGGCTGTACTTTATACTAGTGTGACTTTATTTCATTATTAAACTGCAAAAACCATTCCCCTTGAATTAACCCCAGACCCTTGCCCACTCACTTAACTTATCTATATCCCTCTGCAGACTTTGCTCGACCTCTCATCTTAGTGTCATCTGCGAACTTTAACACACTGCACTTGGTCCCCAACTCCAAATCATTTATGTAAATTGTGAACAGCGATTCCCAACACTGAGGCACACTACTAGCCATTGATCGCCAACCAGAAAAGCACTAATTTATCCCCATCCTTTACTTTCTGTTAGTTAACGAATCCTCTGTCCATACTATTACATTGCTCATAACACCATGCACCTTTACCTTGTACAGCAGCGTTTTCTGCAGCACCTTGTCGAATGCCTTCTGGAAATCTATCTACACCACATTCTCCAGTTCTCCGCTCCTATCGCGTTCGTATTGAACCCATGCTTCAACTGCCCGATGGGACAATTTCTATCCAGATGTCTAGCTATTTCTTCATTGATGACAGATTCAAGCATTTTCCCCACTACAGAAGATAAGCTAATGGGCCTATAGATACCCGTCTTTTGTCTACCTCCTTTTGCAAACTGTGACTGAACACTTAGCTGAACGACTTGATTCTTTTGTTAGCATTTTCTAAGAGAATCCAACTGATGTTATGTTTGATGACGAGACCAATTTAGTGAGCAGAAATTTCGGCATTTAAAAATATGGTTGGCTTCCAGGAATTTTATATATTGAAGTGTTAAAATTGTAAATTGAAATGTTTACATGTTAATATCACAATCACAATTTTTAACCTTAAAAGCGTTGAAAGCGTCATTTTAACTCAAGCTCTTGCTCTCCACAATCTCCCACTATTGCTCTACATTAATAGGTTTCTTCATTTTTATCAATTCGATACTACATTTTGTCCCCAATTTGATAAAATACTTTTTAAAATGTCCCTATTTAAAGTGATCATTACTATGCTTGCCCCCAGGGCAACATCTTCATTACTCTTCCTGCTGGCTATTAGGATAATCAGCAATGCACTTAAAATGCCCCTTAATAAAGGAAATTCTTGTTGTCACTGCTTCATGAAAATATGCAATTGCATTAGAAGCATTTCAGAAAAGGCTCACTCAATTCATTCCCTCGATAAGGGGTTTACCATTATAAAGAAAGATTGAACAGGTTGGACTTATATCCAGTGGGGTTTAGGAGATTGAGGTGAATGGATTGATCCTGAGGCAATGTGACAGGAAGATACTGGGAAAATGCTTCCTCTTTTGGACAGAAGTTGAACGAGGAGACATAGTTTAAGTATAAGAGGTCTCCCTGCTAATACTAAGATGAGATTTTTTTTTCCCTGTCAGAAGGTCAGTAGTCCTCAGAACTTCCTTCCCCAGGGTGTAGAGACTGGGTCACTGAGTTTGTTCAAGGCACAGCTGGATAGATGTTTGATGAACAATAAGGGTCAAATAGGAAAGTGATGTTGAGATGACAATCAGATCAGCCACAATCTTATTTAATAATCAGCAGTCAAATTTTCAAATAAAGCCAGAGATTACGTTTATGTCTTCCAGGATAATGCTTTTTAGAAAGGTTTGAATAAATCTGACTCTAAAACTTGCACAGAATGCAATGGAAAATGTTCCTACCAGGTGAAGTAGACAGTTGTGAAAGTGTCTCTGCTTTAGCCCCAAGAGCTGGTTGTGGAGTAGAATATATTTGTTCAGTATTCAGATAGTTTCTGTGTTGCCACCTCTTCTTAACAATACTGCCTGTTTTAATCGGCTGGGATTCTGCTTGTTGTGTTGAACTTTCTAAGGATACGGGCAGAGGGACTTCTGCTGGTATGGACTGGTTACATTCTGTTGCTAGAGCAGTTAGGGCATCTGTGGCAGGCGAGAACTGGAACTGTTCCTTAGTAGATAAAACCTGGGACTGATCTTCTCTATCCATGAGGTTGGACAGTTCTGTTGGAGGCATGGGCAGACTTTGCTCTGCCACATAAATATACTGGGATTGTTTCCCTGCTGGCATAGACTGAGATTGCTCCACTGCTGACATGGTTTGAAATTTCTCCGCCATATTTGTGGATTGAGAATCTTCTCTTGTAGGTACAGCTTGGGACTTTCGTTTTGTAGGCAACAAATGAGAATTTTCTGCTAGAGGCAGAAACTGGCAGTTTTCCACGGCAAGTGGGGACAGGGGTTTTACAACCGCGTGTACGGACTGGGGTTCCTCCACTGCAGCCACGATCTGGGGTTCCTCCACTGCAGCCACGATCTGGGGTTCCTCCACTGCAGCCATGGTCTGGGGTTCCTCCATTGCAGCCACGGTGTGGGGTTCCTCCACGGCTGCAGCCACAGTCTGGGGTTCCTCCACTGCAGCCACGGTCTGGGGTTCCTCCACTGCAGCCACGATCTGGGGTTCCTCCACTGCAGCCACGATCTGGGGTTCCTCCACTGCAGCCATGGTCTGGGGTTCCTCCATTGCAGCCATGGTCTGGGGTTCTTCCATTGCAGCCATGGTCTGGGGTTCTTCCATTGCAGCCATGGTCTGGGGTTCTTCCATTGCAGCCATGGTCTGGGGTGCCTCCACTGCAAGTGTAACCTGGATTTTCTCTACAGGAGGAGCAAATGAACACTGGTTCACAGGAGATGTGGATATGGCTGGCTTTACTACTGATGCAGAGAGTGCTAGCTGCGCTATAGGTGAGGAAATACCTTGGACCGTTAAAGGCATTGGCACGGCTTGACATATTATAGATCTTGACGTGACAGGGTCTACTGCAATCGTAGATGGGGCCATTTCTTGTGTACAGGCTGTATGTGAGTGATTCAAATTCCTTTTGTACCGCCGCCTCCTCTTTGATTCAGTATTGCTGCTTCCAGATTCTTGTGATTCTGTTTGATAGGTTGCTTTGTCTAAACATTCTGTTGCGTCCTATGAAATAAAATGAAAACAAATAGGTTTTGTTTTGCAAGGCTTAGAGAGGTATAAAATTGCTTACTGCGGGCAAACAAAGTACAGGTTATATTGTGACCATTAAACTACATTATCATTCATGCTCCCAGTATAACATCAACATTTAGGTGGTCAGCTGAGTCCATTGTGTGTTAGATCAATAACTATTTCCTTTCCATACTTAAGAATTCTTTATTAAGAAAGCCAACAACAACTCTCATTTATCTCCATCTACCAGCTCATCTCCACCCTCTTTCTCTTCACATTTCTGCAACTTCTATCAATCTTGTCTTACCATTCTTTACTTCAGATTGTTCAACCTGGCTTTTTACCCAAAGACATTAAACATACATAAAATAGAATAATGTACAATTATATAAAGTTAAAAATCATACAACACCAGGTTGTAGTCCAACAGGTTTAAATGGAAGCACTAGCTTTCGGAGCGCTGCTCCTTCGTCAGGTGGTTGTGGAGAACACAATTGTAAGACACAGAATTTATAGCAAAAGTTTACAGTGTGATGTAACTGAAATTATACATTGAAAAATACCTGGATTGTTTGCTAAGTCTCTCATCTGTTAGATTGACCATGTTAGTTTCACTTCTTTCATATGTAAATCACAAAACGTTTTTTACAGATGTTATATTGTCAGGTTAACAATTGGTGTCATAGAACAAAGAAAAATACGGTGCAGTACAGGCCCTTCGGCCCCCGATGTTGTGCCGATCCAAGCCCACCTAACCTACACTAGCCCACTATCCTCCATGTGCCTATCCAATGCCCGTTTAAATGCCCATAAAGAGGGAGAGTCTACCACTGCTACTGGCAGGGCATTCCATGAACTCACAACTCGCTGAGTAAAGAATCTACCCCTAACATCTGTCCTATACCTACCACCCCTTAATTTAAAACTATGCCCCCTCATAATATCTGACTCCATACGTGGAAAAAGGTTCTCATGGTCAACCCTATCTAAACCCCTAATCATCTTGTACACCTCTATCAAGTCACCCCTAAACCTTCTTTTCTCCAATGAAAACAGCCCCAAGTGCCTCAGCCTTTCCTCAAACGATCTTCTTACCATACCAGGCAACATCCTGGTAAACCTCCTCTGCACCCATTCCAGTGCCTCCACATCCTTCCTATAGTATGGCGACCAAAACTGCACACAATACTCCACATGTGGCCGCACCAGAGTCTTATACAACTGCAACATGACCTCAGGTCTCCGGAACTCAATTCTCTACCAATAAAAGCCAGTACGCCATATGCCTTCTTCACAGCACTATTTACCTGGGTGGCAACTTTTAGAGATCTGTGTACATGGACACCAAGATCCCTCTGCTCATTCACATTACCAAGTATCCGACCATTAGCCCAGTACCCCATCTTCTTGTTACTCCTACCAAAGTGAATCACTTCACACTTACCTACATTGAATTCCATTTGCCACCTTTCTGCCCAGCTCTGCAGCTTATCTATATCCCGCTGTAACCTGTCACATCCTTCCTCACTGTCAACAACTCCACCGACTTTCGAATCATCCACAAACTTGCTCACCCAACCTTCTAGCATCTCCTCCATGTCATTTATAAAAATGACAAACAGCAATGGTCCCAAAACAGATCCTTGCGGAACACCGCTAGTAACTGCACTCCAAGATGAACCTTTACCATCAACTACTACCCTGTGTCTTCTTCCAGCCAGCCAATTCCTAATCCAAACCTCCAACGCACCCTCAATGCCATACCTCCTTATTTTTTGCAGTAGCCTACCATGGGGAACCTTATCAAACGCCTTACTAAAATCCATATACACCACAGCTACTGCTTTACCCTCGTCCACCTCCTTAGTCACCTTCTCAAAGAATTCAGCCCAGATAATGTGTTGAAGGTGTTAGCCCCCTGTGTTCTGTTGTCTATGCCATAATGTTTAGACTGATTCTAATCTAAAGAATGAGTTAACAGAGCCTTATATGGATTCATGCAGTTTTTGAGTAAAGTACAATGTAGCTCTGCAAGTACAAATTCACCCCACAAGGGTATATGTATATGCATGTGTGTGTGTACATAGGAGTGCCTGCGTGCATCTGTGTCTGGGGTGGGGGGTTGTGAGTGACAGTGTATATGCATGTGAGAGTGTAAAGGAGTCTAAGTCTGAGAGAGGGTGCATGTGTGTCTGTGTACGTGTGTGTGTACAGGAGTGTTTGTGTGATAGATAGGTTAGATTAGATAGATTCCCTACAGTGTGGAAACAGGCCCTTCGGCCCAACAAGTCCACAGTTACCCAGACCCATTCCTCTACATTTACCCCTGACTAATGCACCTAATGCTTCAGGCAATTTAGCATGGCCAATTCACCTGACCTGCATATCTTTGGACTGTGGAAGGAAACCGGAGCACCCGGAGGAAACCCACACAGATACAGGGAGAACGTGCAAACTCCACACAGACAGTTGCCCGAGTTGGGAATTGAACCCAGGTCCCTGGGTGTGTGTGTGTGTGTGTATAGGAGTGTCTATGTGGTCTGTGTGTGTTTGGTGCAATAGTGGTCACCTGTAGTGTGTCATGAGACTTAACAAACAATCAAGATATTTTTTCAGTATAAAGTTTCAGTTCATCACACTGTAAACTTTTGCTATAAATTCTGTGTCTTACAGTTGTGTACTCCACAACCACCTGATGAAGGAGCAGCGCTTCGAAAGCTAGTGCTTCCAATTAAACCTGTTAGACTATAACCTGGTGTTGTGTGAGCTTTAACTTTAACACCAGTTTAACACCTGCATCTCCAAATCATTACAGTTATATAGCATCTTTAATGTCCTAAACTGTTCCAAGGCACTTCACAGCAATATTATCAACAAACTTTGACACCAAGCTATATAGATGATATTAGAGATGTTGATGAACAGCACAATCAAGAACAAAAGTTTTAAGGAGTGGATTAAAGACAAAGAAAGAGAAAGCTAGACAGGTTTAAAGAGAAAATTTCAGAGCTTATGGTAATCATCTTGATCAGTAGGGTAATCAAGGATACAGGGAAAATGCAAGCAAGAGGACTTGGGGAATGCCGAATCAGCCATGATTCTACTGATCAGTGAAGCAGTCTCAAGGGGCCAAATGGCCTACTCCTGTTCCCATTCCTTATGGTCATAACCAATCCTCAATCCATGCAAGTTTGTTACACACATTTCTATGAACTTTGATTCTGTTTGCTAACCTCTTTTGTACAATATTATGGAACGTGTCAACTTAAAGGACATGAATGTAAAGTCTGAAGTAATTGAGGCCTGCAACTAACTTGCATTGAATATTGTGAAGGGGGAAAGCAGCAAGCTTGAGGCCAGCCATAGATATAGGTTTGTATCAACAGGAGAGGGCCACTGACACTGATATCAATGATAATGATCTCAATTCTTCATCTGTTTTCTGTTTCAGCCATCGATTCTGTACTTTTCCTGACTTCAATAACACAATGCTCTGTACAAGGAATATCAATATTTGAAAACTACTCAAAAAAAAACAAAGAATGGGACGACAGCATACCTGATGTAACAGCTGAAGGCATGTTTTCAGTTTCTTTTTCGAGATAAATAACTGGTCATAATCTTCTGTTGATTCCAGCAGTTTTTTACTGGGCTTCCTTTGGCGTTTGCCTTCAGTAATAACTGCAATCATACAAGTATGGATGGAAATTATACTTTATAGAATAATACATTAACACTTTTCATACTTTTAAAATTTGAGATATACTACTAAAAATGTTATTTTCAATGAGAGCAGTTAGCAACTGAAGAGGCCTGCATTTAATTTTTTGATCTGAGAGAGAATGAATAACATTAGTAGAACTCTTTGTTGTACTTTTCAATTGTTATTTTCTCTTTGCTAAGAGATTTCCTCTGAACCTTTTAATTTTTGTTATTTTGTTTTTAAGGCATTTTCTGTGGCAAGAAAATATATGTAGGTTCACTGAATTATTTCCACTATATTGTTAAATTGTAGTTGACATTTCTATACTTAGTTAATCTTCCCTCTTTTCCACACTGATTTGCTCTGACTTCTGAACTATAAATCTTGATTATATATATTGTTACAGAACAGCTTGCACTTAGCTGTAAGCTTTAAGTGGTGCTAAAAATACAGTAACGAAAGTGGGAAAAGGGCTTAATTTCCTCTTTTCTACAGAAAATCTTTGTACTTGTACGTTATTTAACACAATTTCTTCAAGTTCTTTTCGAGGCAAGTTCCATATTGTGACACTGTGCATTAAACATTACATTAGTGGTTTTCATTTAGAAGGATGAACCTAGTAGTTATGTAGTATAGTATACAGCTCTTCATTCAAAGTTGCTTAGCTGGAAATACCTTTGATTTTTCTTTTGCATTAAAGAGACAACTTAATTTGAATTACCACATAATTCAACGTTACATGCAAAAAAAACTTGTAAGTAAATAACAAATGTTATTTCACCCTGTCTCTTAACATATGGGAAAAATAAGAGATTATGACAAAAAGACAGGGTAAATTGTTCCCAATAGGTGTCATTCATATTGCATCAATAACAACCATTGCATAACTGAATAATAAGGATACATCTATTCTTCATGATCTGACGTAGTAGTCAAGCAAGAATATAACCACTGCACCTTGGTGTCCAATGACTTTATCATCACTGAATCCTCATTATCAACATCCTGGGTGTTAACATTGACCAAAAACTGAATCAAATCAGCTAGATCACTCCTTTAGCTTTAGGTCAGAGGTTAGGAATTCTGCAACAAATAAATCACCTCCTGTCTCTCCAACACCTTTCTATCAACTACAAGGTCAGGTGTGAGATGAAATAGTCTTTATTTGCCTAAATGGGTGCAGATCCAACAACACTCAAGAAGCTTGACACCATCCGAGAATTCACCGATCTTGACTGGCATCTCATTTACAGCCTTCAAATGGTCATTCACGTTGCTACATCCACCGAAGCATAGTGGCAAAAGTGTATACCATCTACAAGATAAACTGCAGAAACTTATCAAGACTCCTTTGACAGCACCTTCAAAACCCATAACCCCTATCACTTCGGAGGACAAGGGGAACAGACTCATGGGAACAGCAGCTGCAAATTATTTTCCAGATCACACACCATCCTGATTTGGAACCAAATCATCATTCCTTCTCTGTTTTTGGGTCAAAGTCCTGGAAATCCCTCCCTAACAACACTGTGGGTATTCTATACCACAAGGACTGCAGCAATTCAAGAAGGCTGCTCACCTAGGGATGGGAATGCCAGCCTAGTTAATGATTTCTATGTCCTATGCATGAATAAAGAAAAGTAATGGATTAATTCTAAATAGAATAAAAATCAAACAGAATTGTCATTGAGCATAAACTCAACTGAACAAGTCACTTAAAAGCATAAATACATGCATAGGTTAGAAGTTAGATAGTCTTTAATAAGTAACTCATCTTTTTCCACCCTCTCACAGACCTTTCTTTGTCCTTGTCCACCTAATCCTTGCTCAACACCTGTTAGATCTGTAAGATTTCCCAGTTCTGATGAAACATCATCAACATCAAATATTACCTGTGATTCCCTTTCGAAAGATGCTGCCTGACCAGCTGAGTATTTCCAGCATTGTCTGTTCATGTTTCAGATTTCCATGCAGCATTTGGCTTCCAAAGTGAATCACCTCACACTTTTCCGCATTAAACTCCATTTGCCACATCTCAGCCCAGCTCTTCAGCTTATCTACGTCCCTCTGTAACCTGCAACATCCTTCAGCACCATCCATAACTCTACTGACCTTAGGGTCATCCGCAAATTTACTAACCCATCCTTCTACGCCCTCATCTAGTCATTTATGGAAATGATAAACAGCAGTGGATCCAAAACAGATCCTTGCGATGCAACATTAGTAACTGAACTCCAGGATGAATATTTCCCATCAATAAGCACCCTCTGTCTTCTTACAGATAGCCAATATCTGAGCCAAACTGTTAAATCACCCTCAATCCCATGCCTCCGTATTTTCTGAAAAAGCCTACTGTGGAAACTTTATCAAACGCCTTACTGAAATCCATATATACCACATCAAACCCTTTACCGTGGTTGGTAACCTTCTCATGGTTGGTCACCTTCTCAAAGAACTCAATAAGGTTTGTGAGGCACAACCTACCCTTCACAAAACCGTGTTGATTATCCTTAATCAACTTATTCCTTTCTAGATGATTATAAATTCTATCTCTTATATCACTTTCCAACACTTTACCCACAACTGAAGTAAGGCTCGCTAGTATATAATTACCAAGGTTGTCTCTACTCCCCTTTTAAACAAGGGGATAACATTTGCTATCCTCAGTCTTCTGGCACTATTCCTGTAGACAATGACGACAAAGATCAAAGCCAAATTTCCTCCCTGGCTTCCCAGAGAATCTTTGGATAAATCCCATTCAGCTCAGGGGACTTATCCTTTTTTTCACACTTTCCAGAATTGCTAACACCTCCACCTTATGAACCTTAATCACATCTAGTCTAGTAGCCTATATCGTAGTATTCTCCTTGACAACATTGTCTTTTTCCAATGTGAACACTGAGGAAAAGTATTCATTTAGCGCTTCCCCAATCACTTCTGACTCCATGCACAACTTCCCAACACTATGCTTGATTGGCCCTAATCTTTCTCTAGTCATTCTTTTATTCCTGACATGCCTATAGAAGTGGATGAGTCTACTACTGTTGCAGGGAGGGTGCTCCAGGCCCTTACTACTTTGAGTAAAGTAGTTATCTCTGTCCAATATCTATTACCCTTCAAAGCTATGTCCCCTCATGCGAGCCATCACCATCCGATGCAAAAGGCTCCCACTGTCCACTCTATCTAACCCTCTGACCATCTTGTGTGCCTCTATTAAGTCACCTCTCAACCTTCTTCTATTGAACGAAAACAGCCTCAACTCCCTCAGCCTTTCCTCATCAGACCTTCCCTCCAGACTAGGCAATATCATGGTAAATCTCCTCTGCACCCTTTCCAATGCTTCCATATCCTTCCTATAATGCGGTGACCTGAACTGTACGCAATACTCCAAGTGTGGCCGCACCAGAGTTTTGTACAGCTGCAACATGACCTCGCAGCTCTGAAACTCAATCCCACTACCAATAAAAGCTAACACACCGTATGCCTTCTTAACAACCCTATCACCCTGGGTGGCAACTTTCAGGGATCTGTGCACTTGGACACCGAGATCTCTTTGCTCATCCACACTAACAAGAATCTTACCATTAGCCCAGTACTCTGCATTCCTGTTATTCCTTCCAAAGTGAATTGCCTTTTCTGCATTAAACTTCATTTAAATCTCTCAGCTCAGCTCTGCAGCTTATCTATGTCCCTCTGTAACTTGCGACATCCTTTGGCACTATCCACAACTTCACCGACCTTAGTGTCATCTGCAAATTTACTAACCCATCCTTCTATGCTCTCATCCATGTCATTTATAAAAATGACATACAGCAGTGGACACAAAATAGATCCTTGCGATGCACCACTAGTAACTGAACTCCAGGATTAACATTTCCCATCAACAGCTACTCTCAGTTTTCTTTCAGCTAGCCAACTTCTGATCCAAACCGCTAAATAACCGTCAATCCCATGCCTCCATATTTTCTGCAATAGCCGACCAAGGTAAACTTTATCAAATGCTTTACAGAAATCCATATGCAAAACATCAACTGCTTTACCTTCACTCACCTGCTTAGTCACCTTCTCAAAAGAACTCAATACGTTTTGTGAGGCATGACCTGCCCTTCACAAAACCATGTTGACTATCCCTAATCAAATTATTCCTTTCTAGATTATTATAAATCCTATCTCTTATAATCCTTTCCAACACCTAACCCACAACCAAAGTAAGGCTCACTGGCCTATAATTACCAGGGTTGTCTCTACCCTCCTCCTTGAACAAGGGGACAACATCTGCTATCGGCCACTCTTCTGGCACTCTTCCTGTAGACAATGATGACATAAAGATCAAAGCCAAAAGCTCTGCAGTCTCCTCCCTACCTTCCCGGAGAATCCTAGGATAAATCCCATCCGGCCCAAGCAATTTATCTATCTTCATACTTCCCAGAATTGCTAACACCTCCTCCCTATGAACCTCAATCCGGTCCAGCCTCAGTATTCTCCTCAACAACACTGTGTTATTCCTGCATGAATACTGACAAAAAAATATTCATTTCAGGCTTCCCCTATCTCCTTTGACTATACACAATACTTCCCAACTTCCTTGACTGGCCCTAATCTTACTCTGGTCATTCTTTTATTTCTAGGCGAAAGTGCAAATGCTGGAGATCAGAGTCTAGATTAGAGTAGTGCTGGAAAAGCACAGCGGGTCAGGCAGCATCCCATGAGCAAGATATTTTGGGCAAAAGTCCTTCATCAGAAATGACTAGAATCAGGAATCCCTTTTCCAGCACCACTCTAATCTAGATTCTTTTATTCCTAACATACCTACAGAAAGCTTTAGGGTTTTCCTTGAACCTATCTGCAAAAGACTTCTCATGTCCCCTCCTGGGTCTTCCTTGCTTTCTCTTTTGGTCCTTCCTGGGTAGCTTGTAACTCTCAAGAGTGGGATGAATGAAGTCACTGTGCAAGAGAGCCTCCTAGCTGAAGCCCAACTGGACTTCAAATGACTTGGTCATGAGAAAACATGACAAGTGAAGCATATGAGCTGGAGTGTATTCCGATTGAAGTGGACAATCCCGCCAATCTAACTGAGTTTGGGGAACACCATTTTAATGAAGACAATTACATGGCCTCACTCAGGATAAATCCTGAAGAGAGGGACTCTAGGTCAGCCCACAGCAAAACCCCAAGACAAAGCCAAGCCTTGGCCAAACAGTTAAAACTTTCTTCAGGATTCGAGCCAACAAACCATTGTAGTTGCTGCAGGTATGCAGACTCAAACAACAACAGAGTTCCACTAGCCCAAAACTGACAAACAGAACTCATACACTAGTATCTAGGAGTGTGTACACCTTGAAATTCCACATGCTTACGGTTGGGAACAGTTAAATTGCTTGACAACATGAAAATCATAAACTATTAAAATAAACTTCTGTTTAAATGGTCACCTGGTTGTAATGGAGGTCGATACCAACGTAGCCATTTCTGCGATTGCAGAACCAGTCTTCAACAACATTTGCTCTGAACTTCAACCCTTAAGTTTCCACAAACCTCACTTAGACTGACAACCAATTCTGGGGAACCTTTATAGATTAAGGTTACAACTTTGGTTCCGGCCTCTTATGAGAAGCAGTTGGCTCAGTTTCCACTGATTGTAGTATAAGGCTTGGGCCCAATCTTGATGGGACAAAATTGGCTAAGAAAGATTCGCCTAGATTGGCTGAACAGTTTTCAATTCGAAAATTGTTGCCTGAGTGAAGTCCTAATTAAATACCCTAAGGTTTTTTAGGAAGGTTTAGGGACTATCAAAAGGAGCCAAGACCACCTTGCAT
Source organism: Hemiscyllium ocellatum (assembly GCF_020745735.1). Taxonomy (NCBI): domain Eukaryota; kingdom Metazoa; phylum Chordata; class Chondrichthyes; order Orectolobiformes; family Hemiscylliidae; genus Hemiscyllium; species Hemiscyllium ocellatum. The sequence continues at coordinate 624,246 of NC_083416.1, forward strand.
GTTAGCCAGGAAGCAATTCTATGATTCTGCAAGGTCCAGTGTCCAGTGGCATTTGCCTTATGGGCAAAAGTAGAGGCAGAAATTGGAAGGCTGGAAAGCAAAGGAATCATCAACCCAATCCAGTTTGTGAATTGGGCAGGACCAGTCATACTGATTGTGAAGCCAGACAGGTTAGTTTGTCTTCAAACTGCTTTTTGCGGCTAGGTAAATACTGAATCCCTCACATAGTGCATTTAAAGGCAAAGCTGTCCCTCACAAAGCAGGACGTGAGTCATGAATACTTGCAATTGCAGCGAGAAGAGATTTCCAAAAAGTATGCTACAATTAATACCCATAAGAGTTTATACTGATATACGAGACTGCCATTTGGGATATCATCAGCCTTTGTAACTTTTCAGCAGACAATAAAGAACATTTTACAAGGCCTATCGCATGCCCCCCACTTCTCCCCCACCAGGGATGACCATTAATCTAGATGAATTGCTATAATAGGGAAGACCAATAAGAAGCATTTAAAGAAATTCAACATGGTCCTTAGATGTTTCTCTCAGGCAGGTGAATGTCTTAGAAAGAAAAACTATGCTCCAGACATCCCAAGTGTCCTACTTGGGCTACAGAGTGACAAAACTGACTTACACCTATAGGAAGATAAAGGGAAGGCAATCAAAGGCGCCACAGCTCCTACATCTGTACTGGAGCTTAGGTCTTTCCTTGGCCTGGTGTATTATTACAGAAAGTTCATACATAACCTGGCCTCCACACTGGCACCTTTGCATCAACTCTTAAAGTGGCAGCTGTAAAATTGTTACTTAGACAAGCCATGGCTTTCAGGGAAGTAAAGAAACAGCTATCATCCTCTAAGGTGTTGGCCCCAACTATGATCCCAAGCAAGATCTGGTACAGCATCAGGATAATATTAGTTCATAGTTAGCTAATGGAGAGGAAAGATCTTCTAGGTGAAAGTGAGGACTGCAGATGCTGGAGATCAGAGCTGAAAATGTGTTGCTGGAAAAGCGCAGCAAGTCAGGCAGCCTTCAAGGAGCAGGAGAATCGATGTTTCGGGCATGAGCCCTTTCTGAAGAAGCGCTCATACCCGAAACGTCGATTCTCCTGCTCCTTGGATGTTGCCTGACCTGCTGCGTTTTTCCAGCAACACATTTTCAGCTCAGTAATGGAGAGGAAAGCCAATAGTGTATGTATCCAGGATTTTAGCTAATGCAAAGTGTAAATACACCCAGATAGAAAGGGAAGGTTTGGTGGCCACATTTCGAGTCAGCAAGTTCCACTAATGATGTCAGAGGTAGTTTCTTTACTCAGAGAGTAGTAAGGGTATGGAATGCTTTGCCTGCATGGTAGTAGATTCGCCAAGTTTCAGTGCATTTAAGTCGTCATTGGACAGGCAAATGGAAGTACGTGGAATAGTGTAGGTGGGATGGGCTTCAGATTAGTATGACAGGGCGGCGCAACATCGAGGGCCGAAGGGCCTTTATTGCGCTGTAATGTTCTATGTTCTAATACCTTTGCAGATTATTAAATTTTTAATAATAACTCACCACAAATCCCTGCTCAGTCTACTTAAAGTGGACATGACAGTGCCCACTATAGGTCCAGGCCGAATTTGGCAGTGCACTCTAATATTAAAGTGCACATCATTACAAGTTGGAACACTGTTTGGGAGGCCAAGTAGCAAATATGGACGCACTGAGCTGACCCCCACTGGCAGATACATCATCTGTGGTACAGGCATGGAAGTATCCATGGAGGTTTTAAATTTTCTGGACACACTACCAGTCAAAGCTGACAATATCAGACTTTGAATGCAGAAAGATCCAGTCCTGTCAAAACTGGAGTAGCTGGCAATGATGGGGAAACCAAAGGGTCATCATAACCTGAACTGAAATCTTTTTAACCCGGCGAAACTAGATCATAGCGGGCCTGCATATCATTATGAAGAGAAAGAGTGATTGCCGTGAGCAAAGGTGGCTGGCACATACTGGCTGAGCTCCACCAGGGTGATCCAGTAGTTTCCAAAATGAAGATGCTAGTGAGAAGTTATGTTTGGTGGCCAGGATTGGACGCAAACATAGCCACATTGTTGCAGCAGTGCCCAGAGTCAACAAGGGCAAATATTACAGCCAGCAGCTCATCCACATTTGTGGAAATGGCTGGGTAAACCCTGGACTTGGTTATATGTCAGTTATGCTGGTCCTTTCATAGGCTCAATGCTCTTATTTATTGTGGACGCTCACTCATAGTGGCTGGACGTGGACAGAGGTCATTCGTCAAACACAGGAACAACAATAGAAAAACTGTGTGCAACTTTTGCAATACACGGACTCCCAGAAGTGTTTGTCACTGATCACGGGCCATCTTTTACCAGCAGGGAATTCTGAATATTTCCTAAAGTCGAATCATATTCAACATACAAGAACAGCTCCATAACATTCATCATCCAATGGTCTGGTCGAAACAGCACTCTAAACTTTGAAGACAGGGTTAAAGAGATAGCCTACAACTTCACTGGATACCAAACTGTCCCATTCCTATTTGATTATAGGACTATTCCTTGTGCAACTACACAGATATCTCCAGCAGAGTTAATGGGGGATGACTCCATAACAAGTCTGACCTTTCTGGACTGGGGTGGGCATGGGCGATTTGAAACAGCACCAGGAATGCCAATGTCAGGTGCAAGATTTCGCTAAGCAAAAGAAGCAATTTAGTTCAGGGAGTGAAGTTTGATATAGAAACCACGGGAATGACCTTGCATGGATAAGAAGCATGGTTGACGTGAGGTCAGGTGCAGTAACTTGTAAAGTTCCAACAGACCACATGAAAGTTTCAAACTCGCAAATTGTGTGGGTGCAAAACGTGTCCAGCTCCTCAATAACCTTTCCAACTGTTCCGGAACCCATGGGTTCTCCGCCTCCATCAGGCATTGAAGATACTTCAGAATCTGAGATGGCCACAACCGGTGTTGCCGTTTTTCGCCTTTGCTGGCTGAAGAGAAGAATGAATTTCTTCTGAGATGCTCCAGGCGCAAGAGGCGAACTACTATACGTTACTGTATCAGAGGCAGAGTTGGAAAACATGACCCAAGTGCTAAAAGGAGGGGTTAATAAAAAAAAAATTTTGGCCTCTGGAGGGAGGGAAAGTGATTGTAATGAGGTCAGCCAGGTGGACCTCAGAATATGAATTCCCTGATTGGGTCTGTTAATCTGGTCCAATCAGGGAGCCCTGTAAATAAAGGGTGATTGGTAACGGGATACCAGCCGTTATGGAGTTATTTCACAGCTTTTTCAATCCTAACCTTCCTTTCCTCTTCCAAAGCGCTGTCATTACTCAAGGCAGTGCTAACTCGATGTGCGTTTATATCACTGGTTTAGTATCAAATTAGCTTTCAAAGTGACAAATGGCATCCTATCGCTCCTTCGTTCCTGGGTGGTCTCGAACCACCAATCTTCCAGTTAACAGCCGAACACGTTGACTCATTGTGCCACAGAGATGCTATGGTAAACCAGAACAACTCCAGATTCGTCACAGAACAATGAGGCTCATTGCCTGGGTTTGGGTCTTACCTGTTCTAGAGGTGTGTAATAACATATCTTAACAGGTTATTTAGGAAACATCTATAAATCATTATTTACGAAAAAAAGAGGTTCTTAAGAGGATCTTGTGGCATAGCAATTGTGTCCCTACTCTGGGCCAGAAGAGCATAGGAGGTTAAGAGACAATCTGATAGAAGTTTACAAAATAATGAGAGGTACAGATAGAGTTAATGGTAGTTGTCTTTTCACTAGGATGGGGGATTTCAAGACTAGGGGGCACATTTTTAAGGTGAGAGGAGAGAGATTTAAAAAAGACACGAGGCAATTTTTTACACAGAGGCCGGTTCGCGTGTGGAATGAACTTCCTGAGCAAGTGGTGGATACAGGTAGAATTACAACATTTAAAAGATATTTGGACAGAGACATGAACAGGAAAGGTTTGGAGGGATATGGGCCAGGAGCAGGCAAGTGGAACTAGTTTAGTTTGGGATAATGTTCAGCATGGACTGGTTGGACCAAAGGGTCTGTTTCCATGCTGTATGACTCTATGACTATGACTGTGTGTGTTACAACACATCTGAACAGGTTCATTTAAAAAAACGAGCTGCTTTCTTGGTTATGGTTCTTTTGTATAGTGGTAGTGTCCCTCCTTCAAGGCCAGAAGTTCTGGGTTCAAGTTCCACTTGTCTTGAGGGTGCTTTAGAAGACATCTTAGCAGGTTATTTAAAATAAAAAAGAAAATGGGATGTTGGGTGATACATTAAAAGAGAACTGAGTTCTACCAAAGAATCATTGGAGAAACTGGGATTTAAAAGATTTCCTCACCTGCAACACACCAGAGAGACAGCAGAAGAAAACTGAGCAAGGGAGAAGCATGTATTATCTACAAACTAAACAGGAGACCAGTGCTGGACTTACTTTCATATTTAATCTGTCCATGTTGTACAAGAAGTTAAGTTTCTGTATAATAAATATGGAATAAATACCTAACAAGAAAAAAATGTGTTGTTCTTGCTCCTGATAGGCCACGTTAGCTATTTGCTTAGTTAGGTAACTGAGTGATCCAGTAGTTTGTTATGAACTAAGCCAGACCACTCAAAACATTCTTAAGTAGGCAGCTCCAGACCAAAACTTTGCAATTTGTTTCGGTAAGTGCACAGAGAAAATTACCTGGATTAAGTTAGCCAGGCTGACTACCAGATTTTACAACAGACAAACATTTATTCACAAAATTACACAATGAAACACAAAGAACAGAATAAAGATCCCCTACAGAATTCAACCTATCCAACAAGACTTAATTATGCTGTTCCAAATAATCGCAACAGTCCCAATAAGTGAACTCCCATTAAAACCCAGTACAGGTTGAAATTGAAGGGCAGAAAAGAGCGAGAGAGTTTTCACACAGCTCCCTGTTGAACTGAACTAAAACTGCTCAACCCAACTAAAGAGCTGACCACTCCCCTTTCATTATACAGGTTATTTCTCAAACATGACCACTTCGGCCTGAAGTTTCATCTGTTAACGAAAAAACAAAAGGCCTCTCAAAAAGCTCGACCTGGTTTATTGCCCCTCTGAAATAAAACAAGGACAGAGTCTCCTTGAGCCAAGGAACAGCTTTTAGAAAAAAAGGGACTAGCTTTATGACAAGTTAAAAAAGAGAGCAGAGTTCTTACGTAATTAATTGTGATTGGTTAATTTTACAGTGGGTTTTTAAAATTAAAATAGAGCCAAAAGCATGCTTGTGGCACAGCAGTGGCGTTCTTATGTATGAGCCAGGAGGCCTATATTCATGTTCTATCTGCTTTAGATGTCTGTCATAATATATCTGATTAAAAATACCTTAAAATAAAATCATATTCTTCCCCAGAGAGTGTTGGCTTCTGGAGAGGGAAAAGGTTCAGAAAGGATGAGTGAAATTGATGTTTGTATTATAGCAAGGATTTATAATAATACTTCTGTAAATTACAAAAAAGGAAGAGTTGAGTTCTTCCTCATGGTGGACAATTTGTAATTGTGTTTAAGGTATATTTTTAAAAAGCTGGGATCGTAGGGACAGTGTTGGTAATCAGATGATTGAGTGTTCTGCTTAATTGGTGGTGGGTTCCTAAAAAAAGGGAGAGCTGGGTTCTTTCCCAATGGTGTTTTGGTTTTTGGACAGGGAAAGGATCACAAAGGAACTGATGTTTGTGCTAAACGATAGATTTGCAATGAAAACTTTTGTAAATCTTGAGTTTTTTGCTGCCTAATTAAACATATGGATGTCAGTCTACCAAGTATTCCTTATCCTTCTCGAACTGTCTGCAGCCGTTGGCATAGCTTACTACACCATTTCCAAACCCCTTTCGACTGCTGTCATCTGGTTTTGTTTTTAAATTTTGTATTACTTTTACATGTGGGATGTGGGTGTCACAGGTCAAGCCAGCGTGCGTTGCACATCCCTAGATGCCTTTGAGAATGTGGTGTTGAGCTGTCTTCCTAAACTGCCGCAGACCTTGTAGTGTAAATACTTCGATAGAGCTATTATGAGGTTTCACAATTTTGAACTCTCAATAGTGAAACAACAGCAATATAGCTGCATGACAGGATGATGTGTGGCTTGGAAGGCAATTTACCAGGCGAGGTGTTCCCACCTAATGTTGTCCTTGTCCTTAAAAGGTGGTTGTGATCATAGGTTTGAATGGTGCTGTCAAAGAAGGCTTGACAGATTGCTGCAAAGCATCTTGCAGATCTTAAATACTATTGCCACTGTATGTTGGTGATGAAGAGAGTGGAGTGTTAAAAGTGGTGACTGGGGTGCCAATCAGGTTAAGTTGGTTTAATATGGACAGCATTCCATCATAGTCCTGATTTGTGCCTTGTCAATATTGGACTGGCTTTGGGAATTAGATGAATTACTCACTGCGAAATTTCTCACCTCTGACCTGCTCTTGTAGCCACAGTATTCATATGGCTGATTCAGTTTGATTTTTAGTCAATGGTAACTCTTGGATGTTGAGAGTGGGAGATTCAACAATGGTAATGCCACTGAATGTCAAGAAGGGATTGTCAGATTCTTTCTTGTTATCGATTGAATCATTTCCACAATATCACTTAAAATGATTTATTTAGACTATTCCCAGTCTGTTACCTCTTGAATTGATGGATTTGACTTGCTCACCTCCAAAGTCTCATCTCCCCATTGGTGGTTCCTCAGTGATATTGTTTGAAATAATGTTAGGTTTTACATGTACACTAATGACACTGACCTCAACCTCACCATGACGTCTTTCAACTCCCCCATCATGCTAAATTACCAAACTGCTAACTCAACACCGAGCATTGGATAAGCAGGAATTTACTACAATCAAACGATAGGAATACTGATGGATACTTTTACTTCTAATTATAGGACCCTTTCCCTCACTTATAATTCCACCTAATAGTCTGATATTAAACCAGTCTGCTTCCAGCTTTGGTGTCATATTTGACTGAACACCTCTGGGATACCCGGACCAACCAACCCAACCACCCCATGGCTCAACACTTCAACTCCCCCTCCCACTCCTCCAAGGACATGCAGGCCCTTGGACTCCTCCATCGCCTGATCATAGCAACACGACGGCTGGAGGAAGAGCGCCTCATCTTCCGCCTAGGAACCCTCCAACCACAAGGAATAAACTCAGATTTCTCTAGTTTCCTCATTTCCCCTCCCCCCATCTTGTCTCAGTCAAATCCCTCGAACTCAGCACTGTCTTCCTAACCTGCAATCTTCTTCCTGACCACTCCGCCCCCACCCCCACTCTGGCCTATAACCCTCACCTTGACCTCCTTCCACCTATCGCATTTCTAACGCCCCTCCCCCAAGTCCCTCCTCCCTACCTTTTATCTTAGCCTGCTGGACACACTTTCCTCATTCCTGAAGAAGGGCTCATGCCTGAAACGTCGACTCTCCTGCGCCTTGGATGCTGCCTGACCTGCTGCGCTTTTCCAGCAATACATTTTCAGCTTCACTGACTGGCGTACAAGAACACCCAGATCTCTTTGTACTGCCCCTTTACCTAACTTGACTCCATTTAGGTAGTAATCTGCTTTCCTGTTCTTGCCACCAAAGTGGATAACCATACATTTATCCACATTAAACTGCATCTGCCATGCATCTGTCCACTCACCTAACCTGTCCAGGTCACTGTAATCTCCTAACATCCTCCTCACATTTCACCCTGCCACACAGCTTTGTATCATCAGCAAATTTGCTAATGTTACTAATAATACCATCTTCTATGTCATTAATATATATTGTAAAAAGCTGCAGTCCCAGCACTGATCCCTGCGGTACCCCACTGGTCACCGCCTGCCATTCCAAAAGGGAGCCGTTTATCACTACTCTTTGTTTCCTGTCAACCAACCAATTTTCAATCCAAGTTAATACTTTGCCCCCAATACCATGTGCCCTAATTTTGCTCACTAACCTCCTATGTGGGACTTTACCAAAGGCTTTCTGAAAGTCCAGGTACACTACATCCACTGGATCTCCCTTGTCCATCTTCAGAGTTACATCCTCAAAAAATTCCAGAAGATCAGTCAAGCACGATTTCCCCTTCATAAATCCATGCTGACTCTGACCTATCCTGTAACTGCTATCCAGATGTGTCGTAATTTCATCCTTTATAATTGACTCCAGCATCGTTCCCACCACTGAGGTCAGACTAACTGAGGACTAAATGAGGTGTCAAGTCTTGATTCTTTGGTGAGAACACTTTGGGGCCTTGTTTAATGCACTATATAAGTTATGTTTATCCACAATAACACGTTACATTTGATATGAAAAATAAGGAGGACAGACATTTGCTGCAAAGATAGAACCTAAACAGTAGCTTCCCAATGCCTGCACAGCCATACAACTTAGAGTGAATGTTGGTTGGAACTGTGTAAACTTCAGTTACCTTACTGCTGACCTTATGTTGGATTATAGGTTGGAGCCAGTGAATGAAGGAGGTGGAATAGGAACTTTGAGGAGAGGTAGAGAGGGAGCAAAACAATACTCCCTAAAACATGTATGTGCACCACGCAACAAGCTGAAATTTCACATGGATTGAAATAAACAGGCTACTCAAAATCATGAACTTTTAATATATAAGCAGACATGGGCATGATAGGAATGCTGAATTTGTAGCCTGCTAAACAGTAAGAAGAATTATAGGAAATATAGCTTTTCCTCACTAATGTAAGTAGTTACTTTATAAAATGAGCAACTTTAAATGAAACAATCTTCCCCTTACAAGCAATATAAAAGTTTTATATAGGTTCTATAGGTGCCTGTCAGAAATAAACAAAACATTGTACCCTGCAATTTAAATACTTACCTTTCTAAGTGACTTTAAGGAAAAAAAACTTTTAATTTAAAATGAATATTAAAATAAATGTTAACTCTTCCTGCTTACCTCTTAATCACTGCCTCTCCCACTCCCAATATACACAGTGAAAGCTGTTTCAGATTGCAGTATTACAGAGGCAAGCTGCAAGCTACAGAGGCGGTGAGCATGAGTGTGTTAAGCAGGAGGATCTGGCATGGGAGGTCCAGAACAGGTCAGTGAGCAGGAGGATCAGCAGTGACAGGGTGGGCTTACAGCAGGAAGGTTGGTGAGTGGGAAAGGCCTTTAGGGAGAAAGAACAGCCATCCAAAAATAGTGTTAGCTAAGACATATGATCCCAAGCCAGACCTGGCATGAAACAATATTAACGTGAAACCTCAATGTTAAATTCCGATATTGGCCCAATTAAAAATGCAACATTAAACCAAAACAATTTAAAACAGAGCAATTTTGACTTACTGTATTGATATGGAATTCTTCTTACCTAGTGACGAGGACTGCTGTTTCAGTTCTGTAACATTGGGTAATATCTCTGCTCTTTTCCACTCCTTCTGTTTAGGATGGTGTTCAATATTCTGTGTAAGGACCAGCTCATCAACCTGCTGAATACCTTCATTGGCATCCTGTGACCTTATCTGTGAATAAATATATACAAAGTCTAGAAATAAAAACACTAATGTCACAAAACCTGGCATAAAATGTACCCAGAGTAGAGCAAATCAGAGTCTGCGAAAGTTAGGATACAACGAAAAAGATTGACAAATCTCATTAGGTCAAATAGCATCCAAGTAAAGAAACAGAGCAAATGTTGGGTCATTGGCCTCTTAACTCTGTTTTATTTCACGGGGGCTGACCTTCCTAACTTTTTCCAGTAATTGGAAAATGCTTACTTCAGATTTCCATCAGTCTTAGTAAACTGCTTTGGCAAAAGTTGGGAATTTAGTACAAGTGGGATTCTGTGGTTAACTTATAAACAGCTACAAATTATAAGATTATTTTTAAGGCAACAGATTTCTGGCTGATTGTCTTTTTTGAAGAATGACAAGACAAATATAAATTGTCAGAAAACAATTAACCATTTACATACTCATGACTATAAAACCTTAAGACCATTGAAAGAAAATGGATATAAAGATGGATTAACAGTGGAAAGAAGGTATGGCTCTGGCATTTTCACTTGCTTTTTTAAATTATTCTTAAACATAATGGACAGTATTTGTTGCCCATCTCTAACTGCACTGTTGCAGTCTTGAACTGCTCACAAAAATAAAATCAAAAGCAAAATATTTTAGGTGTTAGAAGCCTATCAGTTGAATACTGAGGTCTATTCAGGTTTGTGAATGAAATTTATGAAAAAGATTATCTCTTGGATACATATTAGATAGGTCAGACTTATCTGACCAGAAAGATGGGCATTCATTCAAAGAAGAAATATGTGTACAAAACTGTACATAATTGAACAGTTGCAATTGCACAAAAGCAAAAATAATTAGGTGAAGTAATCATTTTTAACAGCCTTGATAGCATAAATGAAACATTCTGCAGTGTCACATACAATGGAGGACTCAGTGATTGGGTAGTTGGAGGTCATTCATATTTTGGGGGATGTAGGCACAAGTATTAAGGAACACTGAAAGAATAAAAATTAGGCTACTCCTAGCAAAGCTGGACACTACGGCAGATGACACAACTGGAGTAAAAAGTAGTTACCATTGTCTTAACCAGACCACAGAGCTGCTCTCTCATCGTCCGGTGGTGGTTTAGCCTAAGGGTCACCACACCTCAGGCGAGGGAAGAAGTTAAGAAGGAGAATCCGTCATGGTAACCTCAGCTGGTGAGGAATTAATCCATTCTGTTGTTGTCACTCTGCATCACAAACTTGCCATCCAGCCAACTGAGCTAACCAGCCCAGCATTAGTAGGAAAATGAACCCCAGAAACTCCCCAGGAATATTAACAAGGTGTTTCAGATCTGACTCAAAACATCATGTACACAACAAACCATGAGTTTGATTCTCAAAGTGATTTGAATAAAAGCAAAATACATGAATGCTGGAAATCTGAAATAAAAACAAAAAGTGGGAGAAACTTAGTAGGTCCAAAGCATCTATGAAGAGAGATACAGAGTTAACATGGAGTCCAATACGACACTTTATTAGAACTTCTTGTTCTGTTCTGAAGTCATATCAGACTCGAAACATTAACTCTTGTTTCTCTCTTCAGAGAATTTGGAGGCTGAAGACGATAATTATCATTAGTCTAAAAGATTTGAGTTGGTCACAAGAAGCTGTACAAGTTACTATTTTTTTAATCGTATGGTGTTAGATAGTGGTTGCACCACAAAGGCATGTTGAAAAGATTGGCTAAACTGCTATTTTGATTCATTCCAATATTGAGGATCAACTTTAGATTAGCAGAGCATGAAGGTCCAATTTGTTTTAGTTTGAGGGATGGTAACACATGGAGGTAAATAAAAAGAGTGGTGATTTCATGCAAAATTGCAAGCTAATTTATTTCGCTTAATGTAGTCTCCCATGGTATACCTTTGCCATTAAGGAGGCGCCCTATATAAAAAAAGACACAAATTGAACTGGAAACTATGCATAAGGCAATTGCACTTGGAAATTTGATGGATCTACATAACACTTCTATTGTTCTGTGCCGTTTATCTGATTGAGAAAGGTTTGATTAAAGGGATCCAATAAAGCTTTTAATCAATGTCAGCATCAGATTATAAAGATCAGGGTGAATAAAAAGCAAATTGTCTTAAACTGGGACAGAGAATTGGTTCATCTTTCTTGTCAAAGATGAGAAATCATGCTAAATGTGTAATTCATGAAGTGCATACAAGGCTGAAAATGATTAGTAAATAATGTTAAATATTTAGGAAGTAACAGACATCATGATGAGGACCAAACAATGATAGGAGATGAAGTCATGGAGAAATGAAATAAAAACAAAGTGCTGGAGAAACTCAGGTATCTGGAAACTTCTGTGGAGAGAGAGTAACAGAGTTAAAGTTTTAAGTGCAATAGCTGGCAACTGCCCTGGCCTGGACAGTTCATACGAAGAAGGACTGGAGGACATAGACCCAGTCAAATGGTCAATGGGAGAAATCTTAAATTTCCTTGTGTGCGAGGTGACAGTCTTCTTGCCCTAGAGGGAAGTATGATTAATTCAATCTTTTTCAGCAATTTGAATGCTTTATGTACAAGGTCTAAGGCATCAGATAACATCATCCAAGGTTGGCTTTAATTCTGGGAATATGATGGAGTAGAGAAGAGAGGGCCATAAGGAATAAAAGTCCAGGTAAGGTAAGGTAATAGGGGTAATGGTAAGACAGTGGTTATTCAACATTATAAACTATTAAGCTTGAATAACAATTCAATGGATTGATTACAAACTTCGTGACACTGAGTCACTCCAGAAAGCAACGAGGCACCCTGCACTTCTCAAACTCATATATACTGTAATGGCACTCCTGAGAAACTCACAACAATAGATTAGGACCAGATGGTATTAGACTGAGCAACTATGATGCACAGGACTATCTGCTAAAAGTGAAAGGAGGGATGAAACTTATCTTTTAAAATCACAGGCTTAGCTAGTATTTCTACCCATTCTAACTGCCCTTGAGAAAATTGTCATGAACTGTCTAATTGAACCACTGCAGCCCACTTAGTATAAAGTCAGAAGTCACACAAAATAAGGTTTATTTGAAATCACAAACTTTCGGAGTACTGCTCCTTTGTCAGGTGAACTGGAGGGAAACTTGCTGGCACAGAATTCCCTCCACTTCAACTGACAAAGGAGCAATGCTTCAAAAGCTTGTGATTGCAAATAAACTGATTGGAAAATCTGGTGTCATGTGACTTCTGACTTTATTGATCCCAGTCCAACACCTCCACATCATTTATTATAGGTACACAAACAGAATGGTGACAGAGGTTGCTCCAGGATTCTGACCCAGTGACAGTAAGGGACAGGGATATAGTGTCAAGTCAGAGTGGTATACAGCTTGAAGGGAAACATGCAGACAGTGGTGGTGATGTTCCCATTCAGCTGTTGCTTGTCCTTTTAGGAGATTGAAGTTGAGAGTTTGGAAAGTGATTTGGAGGAACCTTGGTGAGTTAATGCATTACCTGTTTGGAAATTGCTATCACTGTGTTCTGGTGGCAAATGAAGTGAATGTGAAATGTGATGGATAGTTTGCTCCTCAAGCAGTGTTCTGGATTATGTTGAGTTTCTTCAGTGTTATTAGAGCTGTACCAATCAGGCAAATAGAGAGTATTCCATCCCACTCCTAACTTGTGCCTTGTAAATGATGCTCAGGCAATGGAGTTAGTTGGTAAGTTACTCCTACATAATTCCTAGCCCCTGACCTGCTCTTGAAGCCACAATCCTCTTACAGCTGGTCCAGTTCAGTGACCATCTCTGACCACATGACTCTTCATTCGCTGCAAGACTGGAGCGACTGGGCTTGTATACCCTTGAGTTTAGAAGACTGAGAGGGGATCTGATTTACACGTATAAGATTATTAAAGGATTGGACACTCTGGAGGCAGGAAACATGTTTCTGCTGATGGGGGAGTCCCAAACCAGAAGACACAGCTTAAAAATAAGGGGTAGGCCATTTAGGACAGAGATGAGGAGAAACTTCTTCACCCAGAAAGAGGTGGCTGTGTGGAATGCTCTGCCCCAGAAGGCAGTGGAGGCCCAGTCTCTGGATTCGTTTAAGAAAGAGTTGGGTAGAGCTCTCAAGGATAGTGGAATCAAGGGTTATGGAGATAAGGCAGAAACAGGATACTGATTAAGGATGATCAGCCATGATCATATTGAATGGTGGGTGCAGGCCCGAAAGGCTTACTCCGGAACCTATTGTCTATTCAGATTAGGTACAGAGGAACCTCCATTATCTGAAGGACACGGGCTAGGAGTATTTCACTCCGTTAATTGAATTCCGGATAATTGAATGCTGGGTAACAGTTTAGTTGAGCATTTGGACATTGCTATCTTGCCGGATAATCCAATATTCGGATAATCAAATGCCAAATAATTGAGGTTCCTCAGTATTTCAAATTAGGCCTGCAATTGATGACAGGATGGTGTGAGGCAGGTATAGGAACCTGGTTGGGGGTGCGGGGGTGGAGGAGTTCTAATTTGAGGACCATCAGCCTCTGCAATTGTCCAACAATTATGGGATTTTTGCAAGCTCTGTGTATGAGAGTTAGGACTTCAGGGAGATCAACACACTGACCAAAGCAGCATGGTACAGGGAAATATTCAAGTTGGGGAATGGAGGGGTAAGATGACAATTCTGTCATTTTAAAAAGGCTCTTGTGTCTTTGGGTCTTCTTTTGCAGAGAGATCGTAAAGGTAGAGGTACAGAAGTGTCTAGTTTAATGCTGAAAGGGGAGTGGCCAGTTCTCCCAGTTCAGGGTTTCTCTACTTTGTTTTAGCTGTAGCAGTCACATGAGAGAGTCTAGGGGAGTTGGAAGCTTGAGGAAAGAACTCCTCTGGCTTACTTCTGAAGTCTCTTTTGGCTGTTGTTCCCTCCTGCCTGTAAGAACCTGTTTCTGTGGGATGTTTCTGTGCGGGAACTGTAAATCAGTAATACTTGCTGCATCTGCTTGGTTAAATTTTCCATAGGTAAGTTCTGCTAAATTCTGTTTTGTTGTGCTTGTTTTTTTTTAAAACTGTAGTGTTTAAATAAATTCTTTCCTTATTTAAAACCAAATGAGTTGATCAGCTACGTCACACCTGAAATATCTACTTTTAAAAGAAGAAAAAACATCTGGGTCTAGGCCACCTTCTTCAAATATTTTGAGGGGATCTGACCTGGTCCATAACAGAGGAAATAAGAATATAGGAGTGGTAGGGGACAGAATAATTGGGGGTATATACTCAACTCTGCAGTTACCAAATGATGCATTGCTGCTCTATTTCCAAGGTTAAGGATATCTCCTCAGGACTGAAGGAGAACTTGTGAATGGAAGAGGAGGGATCCAGTTTCATTATCACATTGGTACCAACAACATTGACAGAACTAGAAAGGAGGTTTCTCTGGGAAGAATTTATACTGTTTGGAGCTTAATTAAAAAGCAGAACCTCCAACCTGATAATCTATGGATTATTACTTCAGCTAAAGGCAAACTGGCATAGGGTAAATAAAGTCAATTTAAATGCTTGGCCCAAACTTGGTGTGAGTGCAGTGGATTTCAGTTCATAGGGTAGTGGGGTGAATTAAATATGATAGCAAGAAGTAATCTTGTATGGGAAGATGTAGAATCCTTATGGTTGAGGTAAGAAACAACAAAAGGAATGAGTTATTGATAGAAGAAACAACTGTGCTAAACACAATTGTAGTTGCAAAGGAAGTGAGGCAGGGCTGGCTGAAGTGCAGTGGGAAGAAGTTCAGCAGCCCAACAACAGTTAAAAAATGATGGCATACATTTAAGAAATAGTCCATGATTCAAAACAAAAAGATCCAAGTGAGAAAGTACAATTCTAGGAAGGGAATAATCATGGTTGGCTTAATGAGGAAAGTTAAGGATAACATTAAAATAAAAACATACCATGTGGCAAAGAGTAGTGGTAAAATTGAGAATTGGGATTTTCTCTTAAAACCAAAGATAACTAAATAAAAAGAGGGAAAAAACAAACTTTGAGGGAAACGTGCAAGTAATATCAAGATGGATAGCAAAAGCTTATTTAAAAGGCCAAAATGAACACTCCAAGAACAAGGCTTCGGAAATAATAATGGAAGAATCAGGAAATGGCATAGGTGTTGAATAAATAATCACATAAATTTTCACAGGAGAAGACACAGATAGCACTCCAAAAATAATGAAAAATCAAGGAGCACACAGTGAAGAGGAAATAAATAATAAGTCACCAGAAAGAAAAGTACTAGGGAAACAAATGGGGCTAAGGACTGAAGTCCCCTGAATCTGATGTAATGCATCCTAGAATATTAGAAGCTATAGTGATAGTGGATGTACTGGCAGTCATCATCCAAGAATCTTTAGGTTCTGGAAAAGTGGATGAGGAATGAAAAACTGCCAATATAACACTTATATTCAAAAAGAGTAGGCCGACAAAAGCCGACAACTATTGACCAGTTGGCTTAACCAGTCTGCTACTGGGGGATGTAATTTAAAAATGCATAACATAATCAAACAGTCAACATGGCCTCATGGAGAGGAAAATCATGCCTGACAAATTTATTAGAATTATTTGAGGTGGTAACAAACTGGATAAAAAAAGGGGAAGAAGTGAATATAATGGATGTAGATTTCCAGGTGTTTAATAAGGTACCAAAACATTAGGCTACTTAATAAAAAAAACCCATGGTATTGGAGGTACTTTATTAACATGGACTGGGTAATTAAAAAAGACAAAGTTGGAATAAGGGCTGGCATTTTCTGGATGGCAATCTGTAACTAATAGAGTGCCTCATTTTTAGGTATGCCCTCCTGCACTCTTCATTGAAATAGGGTTGCTCTCCCAGCACAGAGTTATTTTGGGTCATGAGATTATAGACTGGGGGGCAAGTACAACTCTGCTGCTGCAAGTCACCCACAGTACCTCACAGATACTCAGTTTTGTCCCATTTATCACAATGATCATGTCACATCATTTGAATGTGAACATAAGACTTGATATCCACAATCATTACAGTGGTCCCTCCCACTAATGCTGTCATGGACAAATGGATCTGCAACAGGTACATTAGTGAGGACAAGATCAAATATATTTTTCTCGTTAATTCTCTCCCATTTGCTACTTACTCTGTCTAACATCTATGGCTTTAAGATTCCAGCAGCTCAGTTAACAGTAGTGCTGTGTTAATTTGACATTAAAGGGGTTAACCACACATTAAAGACTCCTACCCAGAGTCCATTCTGTGCCCTTGTCATCCTCAATGCAATGTTCAGCAAGTAGTGGTATTGATTCATCAGCTGAGGAGTATCGTAGATAGTGATGTTTTCCTTGCCATCCATGACCTGATACCTCAAGACTTCATTGGACTCTGAGTCAATCTAGAGGATGTGCAGGACAATCCAGTGAATATACAACTACCTCTGAACAGTGATGTTTTCTGTTTGTTTGGTCCCATGAGAAAGAGTGAAGGCTTGACCAGTCTGATTGATAGCTTTCCCAATTTTGACACAATCCACCTGATGTTGCTAAGGCCTTTGCAGGGTTGACAGTGCTAGGACTGCTGCTGTCATCTCAAGTGGCCAATACAGTTGCAATTTTTTTTGTTTCGACTTTGTCATAGGAAAAGCCACTGACAAGTTAAATATTAGTTAAATGTTCAAGATGATGGATAATCTGGCAAGTCTCTCTCTTGACTAAATTCTTTGCAGCGTAGATCAGCCAACATAAAAAACTGGTTTTCTCAAGGTGAAAGTTCCAGAGAGAAGTGTGCTTGAAATCATCTAAAGAGCTATACCAGAAGAGAAACAGTGAAAATGTGTTTATGATTTGAATGGTGTGTTGAGTTTGTGTGTTACCCAGTAAGATCTGTGGTACTGAAAATCAGTAAGCATTTCTTACAATACTAGAACCAAAAAGAAACATTTACTGTCATCTTCATGATTAACATTGACGACTTATGTAGTGGCACTGCAAAATTTGAGAATGATGTTATTAAAAATTCAGGTGCAATCTGAGATTGGAGTTCAGGTTTCAAGGGCTTTTAAATTCTTTGGTTTATACATAAAGACGTCCAGTGTAACTTTAAGTCATTAATTCGATTTAGAGTGTTACTCTTATCCCAGTTAATTGTGCTAGGTTCTTACGGAAAAACAATGTCACATCGAGAAAAGACAGCAACCAAGCTTCAAGGTTGGTTGATTGAATTTACCACGTACTCTGATAAGGTTAGTCTGAATTTTGTTATATTAGAAGTAACTACTACAGTGAAGCACCTTAAGTCATGGATGTTTTAAGGGCAAACAAAACATTAAAAAGTTAAAATGTGAGGAATTGTGTTCTTTAATTCTCTTATGTAATGGAAAAGCAGAACATTAGTTATTCTTAGTACTGATATTGTCATTATTCCCCAACAGTCATTGAGTGCAGTGGCTTTATAAAATATTCAATACATTAAAAGGAAATGTTGCCCCTCCTAAGCTGAGAAAATATTATTTCCTTAAAATAATTTCCTATTTCCTTAATATAGTTTCCTACTTGACTTATAGAAATACTGATTCTTCTGGAAACAACAGCTATCGAATTGTATGTGTCAAATACAAGAGGTATTTTGTGTCAAATACATGGAGTCAAATACATGTGTCAAATACATGGAGCTTTGTTAATATTGTGTAAGACTATGAAGTAAAGTTTTTTTTTGCTTTGTGGTGAGTGAGCATTACCCCAAAGAATGATTTTCTCACTCAGTGGGCACACTATTCAAATACATAGAACATAGAAAAATACAGCGCAGTACAGACCCTTCGGCCCTTGATGTTGCGCCGATCCAAGCCCACCTAACCTACACTAGCCCACTTTCCTCCAAATGCCTATCCAATGCCCGTTTAAATGCCCATAAAGAGGGAGAGTCTGCCAGTAACAGTGGTGGACTCTCCCTCTTTATGGGCATTTAAACGGGCATTGGGGTTAGGATATGGAGGAAAGTGGGCTAGTGTAGGTTAGGTGGGCTTGGATCGGCACAACATCGAGGGCCGAAGGGCCTGTACTTCGCTGTACTTTTCTATGTTCTATGTTCAATGTATTTGAATAGTGTGCCCACTGAGTGAGAAAATCATTCTTTGGGATAATGCTCACTCACCACAAAGCAAAAATAAAAAAACTTTACCTCACAGTTTCACACAATATTAATAAAACTCCATGATCAAATGATGCAATTCACTAGTTATCTGACCATTTCACAAAAAGAAAAAAAAAATTACTGGTGGTTCTAGAAGAGAAGCATTTTGGAATGCTTTATAACAAACATAAAATTCTTTTCACTATGTTTTAAAATATTACGTGTGAAGATATTGTTTTGAACAAAACTGTAGAAATTAAGACGGGAAAGCTAGATGTGAGGTGTACTCTAATCCTCATGTTTCACTTGTAGTCCAAGCCAATGGTAATATTTACACGTTCAAGCCCTTTTTGTTAACGTTGTTCATTATTAATTTTATTTGATATTTAAAAATGAAAAGACACTGTCATTGTCTTTAGCCTTGTAACAGATTAAAAACTTTCAAAAAGACATTCAAACTTGCAGATGACTGTTGAAAAGATATGATCTTAACACAAAGATTCTTACTGTAAGAAATGGACTAAAAGCACTTGACTGAAGGATGGAACTGCAAAGTACTTGAATGTGCATGGTAAAACTGCTTTGTCAAGGGCGGGGGAGGGGGGAAAATCATGTCTAACAAATCTATTACAATTCTTTGAAGAGGTAATAAACAAATTAGACACAGGAGAGTCAGTGAATGTTATTTATTTGGATTTCAAGAGGCTGCACAGGAGACTGCTAAATAAGGTAAGAGCCCATGGTGTTATGGGCAAGATATTGGCATGGATGTAGGATTGGCAGGATGGCAAAAGGCAAACAGTGGGAATAAAGAGGTCTTTTTCAGGACAGCAGCTGGTGACTAGTGGAGTTCTGTGGGGTCCAGCATTGGGACCACAACTATTCACATTCTGAATTAATGACCTAGATGAAAGAACTGGGAGCATTATTGCCAAGTTGGCAGATGACACAAAGATAGGTAGAGAGACAGATATGTTGAGACTGCAGAAGGCTAGGAGAGGGAGTAAAGAAGTGGCAGATGGAATATAAGGGAGTGAGGTTATGCAGTTTGATCGGAAGAATAGAGGCACAGACTCTTCTAAAAGGACAAGGCTTCGGAAATCTGAAGCACAAAGGGACTCGGGAATCGCAATTCAAGATTCTCTTAGGATTAACATTCAACAAATGCAATGTTAGAATTCACTTCAAGGGTGTGAGAATATAAGAGCAGGGATGTGAAGACTAGGGTCTGATCAGACCTCATTTGGAATATTGAGAGCAGTTTTGGGGCCATATCTAAAGGAGGTTATGCTGGATTTGGAGGAGGTCCAGAGCAAGTTTGCAAGAATGATCCGAGGAATGAAGGACTCGTCATATTAAGAGCGAATGAGGATTCTGTCTGTACTTAAGAGCTTAGAAGGATGAGCGGAGAAACTCATTGAAACTTACAGAATACTAAGAGACCTAGATACAGTGGACATGGAGAAGATATTTTCACTAGGAGGAGAGACTAGGAGAGATTCAATGTGAAGGGATGATCTGAAAGAAATGAGATGGGGAGGTGCATCTGTGGAACTCACTGTCACAGAAAGCTGTGGAGGCCAAGTCATTGAGTGCATTTAAGATAGAGATAGATGGATTCTTGATTAGTAAGGGGATCAAAGGGAGAAGGCAGGAAAATGGGGTTAGGAAAGTAGAGCCATGGTTGAATGGGAGAGCACTCAGGCAGCTGAATGGCCTAATTCTGCTCCTATATCTTATGGTCTTATTGTCTTGTGGACTAAAAACTACTTTTGTAAGCAACATTTACATCAAAATGCACAAAATAATTATGGCTTTCACTTTTAACTATGAAAAATACTTGACAGGTACACTGTACATGTCCCTTAAGTAACCAATCAATTTCACAACAGACAACAATTACAACCTTAGCTCAAAACTCCAGGGATCTATGAACTTGTAGCTTGCAAGGGGCTGATAGATTTTGACATTAAGACTAAGGTCAACTGATCAACTGATTCTGATACCTCAGTCTTCAGCAAGCCCATAAAATCAAACTGCTATTTTGATTCGCCACTTCCAACCTTGGACTCTGATCTTTCTCAAGTATCTCTCCTCTTTTGCCTTGCTTTCATACAACATAGGACATTACAGCGCAGTACAGGCCCTTTGGTTCCACAGGTCGGTGCAATATCGAGGGCCAATCTGAAGCCAATCTAACCTACACTATTCCATTTTCATCTAAATATTTATCCAATGACCATTTAACTGCTCTTAAAATTGGTGACTCTACTACTGTTACAGGCAGGGCATTCCACACCCCTGCTACTCTGAGTAAAGAAACAACCTCTGATATCTGTCCTAAATCTATCACCCCTCAATTTAAAGCTAAGTCCCCTCGTGCTACCAAACCCATCCAAGAAAAAGGCTCTCATTGTCCACCCTATCTAACCCTCTGATTATCTTGTATGTCTCACGTCCCAACCTTCTTCTCTAAAGAAAACAGTCTCAAGTCCCTCAGCCTTTCCTCATACGACCTTCCCTCCATAACCAAGGCAACATCCTAGTAAATCTCCTCTGAACCCTTTCCAAAGCTTACATATCCTTCCTATAATGCAGTGACCAGAACTGTACGTAATACTCACAGCAAATGCACCAGGTTTGTACAACTGCAAGACCTTGTGGCTCCCAAACTCAATCCCTCTACCAATAAAAACTAACACACCGTATGCGTTCTTAACAACCCTATCAACCTGAGTGGCAACTTTCAAGGATTATGTACATGGACACAGAGATCTCTCTGCTCATCTACACACCCAAGAATCATATCATTAGCCCAGTACTCTCAGTCCAGCTCTGCAGTTTATCTATGTTTCTCTGTAACCTAGAACTTCCTTCTTCACACCCACAACTCTACCAGACTTAGTATCATCCACAAATTTACTAACCCATTCTTTTATGCCCTCATCCAGGTCATTTATATAAATGTCAAATAACAGTGGACCCAAAACAGATCCTTGCGGTACACCACTAGTAACTGAACTCCAGGATGAGCATTTCCCATCAACCACCACCCTCTGTCTTCTTTCAGCTAGCCAATTTCTAATCCAAACCGCTAAATCACTCTCAATCCCAAGCCTCCGTATTTTCTGCAATAGCCTACCGTCGGGAACCTTATCAAATGCCTTACTGAAATCCATTTACACCACATCAACTGCTTTACCCTTATCCACCTGTTTGGTCACTATCTCACAGAACTCAATAAATTTATGAGGCATGACCTACCCTTGACAAAACAGTGTTGACTATCCCTAATCAACTTATTCTTCTCTCGATAATTATAAATCCTATCTGTTAGAACCTTTTCCAACACTTTACCCACAACTGAAGTAAGGTTCATTGTTCTATAATTACCAGGGTTGTCTCTATTTGCCTTCTTGAACAAGGGGACAACATTTGCTATCCTCCAGTCTTCTGATACTATTCCTGTAGACAATGACGACAGAAAGATCAAAACCAAAGGCTCTACACTCTCCTCCCTGGCTTCCCAGAGAATCCTAGGATAAATCCCATCCAACCCAGGGGACTTATGTTCATATTCTCCAGAACTGCTAACATCTCCTCTTTGTGAACCTCAATCCTGTCTTACCTAGTAGGCTGTACCTCGACAACACTATCTTTTTTCTGCGTGAAAATATTCATTTAGTGCTTCCCCCATCTCCCCTGACTCCATGCACAACTTCCCACTAATACCCTTGATTGGCCCTAGTCTTTCTCTAGTTATTCTTTTATTCCTGGCATACCTGTAGAAAGCTTTATGGTTTCCCTTGATCCTATTTGCCAAGGACGCCTCATGTGTCCTCCTGGCTCCTCTTAGTTCTCTCTTTAGGTATTTCCTGGCTAACTCGCAACTCTCAAGCGCCCTAACTGAGCCTTCACGTCTCACCCTAACATAAACCTTCTTCTTCCTCTTGACAAGAGATTCAACTTCTTTCGTAAATCACAGCTCCCTCGCTCAACTACTTCCTCCCTGCCTAAAAAGTAAATACGTATCATGGACACACAGAGAAGCTGTTCCTTGAATAAGCTCCACATTTCAATTTTTCCCATCCTCTACAATTTCCTTCCCCATCCTTTGCAACCTAAATCTTGCCTAATCACATTGTAATTGCCTTTCCCCCAGTTGTAACTCTTGCCCTGCATTATTACATTCTCTGCAGTGTGGAAACAGGCCATTTGGCCCAAAAGGTCCACACCGACCCTCCAAAGAGTAACCCATCCAGACCCATTTCCCTCTGACTAATGCACCTAACACTATGGGCAATTTAACCAATTCACTTGACCTGCACATCTTTGGACTGCGGGAGGAAACCGGAGCACTTGGAGGAAACCTACGCAGACACGGGGAGAATGTGTAAACTCCACACAGACAGTCGCCAGAGGCTGGAATCGAACCAGGGACCCTGGTTCCAGCAGTGCTAACCACTGAGCCACAGTGCCACCCTATACCTATTATATACCTGCCCATTTCCATTGCTAATGTAAACATAACTGAATTGTGGTTACTATCACCAAAGTGCTTACCTACCTCCAAATCTAACACCTGGCTGGGATCATTACCCAGTACCAAATCCAACGTAGTCTCACCCCTTGTTGACATACTGTGAGAGGAAACCTTCCTGCACACACTGGACAAAAACTGATCCAACTAAAATACTTGAACTATCGTATTTCCAGTCAATATTTGAAAAGTTAAAGTCCCCCATAACAATGACCCTGTTCCTCTCGCTCCTATCCAGAATCATCTTTGCTGTCCTTTCCTCTACATCTCTGGAAGTATTCGGAGGCAGAGAGAAAACTCCTAACAGGGTGACCTCTCCTTTCCGGTTTCTAATCTCAGCCCATACTAACTTTCATCAAGTTCATCTTGTCCACATTACTGCTTGTGCTCTCAACCCTATGCCTACCAATTTGTTGATCACAATCTCTGTTTCTGCATTTACTAATATTCTTAAACTGGCTCTATTTTGATAGTCAGCCTTTGCCTCAAGCCTGTCAGATCACCCTAGAGACTTCTTTACTTGCAAACTACCAGCCCATTTCCCTTTCCTTTCAAAACTCCTTGAATGTACTGTTACATTCCAATTAATGTCTATCTTCTCTGAAGTTCTTGACTTCATCTCTCCAATAAACCCATACTACACTATTCCATCAAAAATTACAAAATGCAACAATAACCAAAGCAAAACCCCTTTGTTCCTCCAGATCCATTTGCAGCTTCTGATGTGGTTGAGCATACCAAACCCCTCCATTCATTCAGTTAAATGAGATGCATCTGATCTGTTTTCATTACTTTTTTTCAGTCGCAGGCAGAGAATCACCTTCAATGGCTTATTTTCCATATTCCCACTTCTACCTTGTGCCACTAAAAAATCTCTATCAAGGCTTCTGGGCAAAAGATGAGCAAGTTGGACCCTCAATCATTAGCGATGAGAAGAAAGAGTGGTTACATTACTGAAATGTAAGGTTGAGGAGCTTAACAAGGTAGGATCAGGAGACCTTCTAAGGGGCACAGTTTAAAAAATTATACTTCTACCATTAAGATATGGACGAGGAACTTTACCCCTCAGTGAATTAAACAGATTTTCATTACAAAAGCTAATCAAGGATAATGGTGGGCTGTTAATATTTGACTTGAAGTTGAGCTTCTGACCACATATCTGCTGTCACTGAGATCTCTCTTGTCCCACATTTGAAACATTGTCGGCCTCTGCTCGGTCCCATTCATCTTTTGAAATCCTCTCTTTAGCCTTTTTTACTCTTAAATTTGACTTTTCTAACACATTCCAGAAAAGGGTCCCAAATTCTACCCTCCATAAACATGATCCCATCCAAACTTCTGATGCCCATGTTTTAACTTGCATTAAATAACTACACACCTATACGGATTTCCATGGAGCTGGATTTTAAAGTTCTTGTCCTTTTATTCGTACCTCTTTACCCTTCCATATCTCAATAATCTTCTCCAGACCTGCAAACCTCAAGATATTTGTGGTTCTCTAAAACATTTTTTTTAATCCACAAAAGCTGTTGAAACTGCTGGAGGTAATCAAGCTGATTAAAATCATGAAAATTGGAAGAAATTATTATGGGAAAGCAAAGGCTACAACATATGCCCAACTACTGGAACAGGATTTACAATTTAAAACACCTATGTCTGAAGATATGTATTTCCATGAAATTATCAGAACTAGAATAGCAATAGTGAAGAAATCATTCTCTAAACAAAGTTCAGCATAGAACTGGCAAGAATAAGAAAAAGAATATCAAACAGTGCTTTACTAAGTCTTGATGCAAGGAGGTGGAACAAGAACGTGAGCAAAATAGACACTGAAAGACTAGAAATGTGGTACAGGAGAAGGATGAAGAGGGTCAGCCGGAAAGAACAACACCAGCAAAGAACATTAAAAAATATCAAAAGGCAACAAGGCTGTATTGGCTGCATATCCGAAAGAATGAGAACTTGTTCTAGGAGGTGAGGAAACTTAGAAGGTTGTAGTCCAAGAGGGAGAACAGTAATGCTAAACAGCTTGAAATGGAAGGCTCATGAAAGCAACTAAAAGAAAAATGCAACAAAGACTGAAATTGCTGGAAAGGCTCAGCAGGTCTGGCAATATCTGTGAAGATCAAAGTTAACATTGCAGGTCTAGTGACCCTCAGAACTGCAAGAAGTCCAGACCCGAAACATTAACTCTGATTTCTCTTCACAGATGCTGCTAGACTTATAGAGTTATAGAAATGAGCTTTTCCAGCAATTTCAGTTTTTGTTTGATTTACAGCATTCGTAGTAATGACTGCATGACATGGGTAAGAGGACAGGGTTTCTTGTGCAAGTCACCACTACAACAATCCTGATTGTTCAGCAATCTGAATATGAATCACTTTGCTACCAGCAGCTTACATCAACTATTCACCCCAAACGTTGGAATTTCTACCTAAACCAATCTGCTTCTTTATGTTCGTAAAATGCTACTTAAAAACAATTTTTTCACCCAGTATTTGGTAGCTGCCCAAACATTTTGTGCACTTGGATACAAGAACCTTGTCTGAATGTTCGCGGGAAGTACCGTGACACAATGTTAAAGATGATGCGTAAATAAAAGTGGCTACTGGATAGAAATTAAATTAGAATGCCAACCATCAAATGCCAAGCAAACAGGAAATTTGGCTGGTACACTAAGCACTACCTTACAGTTTACTTCTGTACCACCAGTAACTATCAAGGCAAAATTTGCAAGATATCAACTTTCAATAAAACTGACTGTAACTACTCATGTTTGAACAAAGACATAATACTACATTCATGATCAATTTTACCACCTACTGCCTTGTAATTGGTTCACATTAAGTTAGATTATTGGAGAAACATTCTTGTTCAATTTATACAAGTCAATAAAAAATGTCAGTCAAAAATCAGAAATAGTCTCGCAAATAAACCACTAGGCCATCAGCTCGTCTTAACAAAGCTACCAAAGGCATACGTAGGCAATGAAATTCATTAATGTCTTCCAGCGTGCCAGAGCAACCTGCAACTGAGTGAGTAAAAGAACATTTGACAACCAAGATAAGTGATCCTTGCCAACCGATACATAGAATTATACAAAATAGATGCAGGAATAGGTCATTTGGCCCTTTGAGCTCTGATTTCCTCCCAGAATCCAAAGACGTGAAGGTTAGGTGAACTGGCTATGCTGAATTGCCCATAAGTGTTCAGGGATGTATAGGTGAGGTGCATTTGTCAGGGGAAATGTAAAGCAATAGGGTAGGGGAATGGGTCTGAGTTGGTTACTCTTCAGGAGGGTAGGAGTGGCCTTGTTGGGTGAAATGGCCTGTTTCCCGACTGTAGGGATTCTATGCTTTTATGATCTAACTGCTAAACTACAAAGATCAGTCCCGTTGGAGTGGGGCAGAAGGGAGAGAGGACATGGTGACAGACAATGTAACAAGTAAAGCTAAAAGTGGGGGGGAATGGTTGCTGAAGATGCAGTGCTGTTCCTCCAGTTTGCATTGTGATTCACTGGAAAAGTACAGTATGCAAGTGGGCATGAGAGCAAATGTGGTATTAAAATGACCGGCTACTTGAAGGTCAGGGTCATGCTTACACATGGACTGAAGGCGTTCTGCGAAAGCAGTCACCCAGTCCGCGTTTGGTTTCTCCAATGTAGAGTAGGCTATGTTGGATACAGCGAATGTAATACACAAGATTAGAGGAGACACAGGTGGAATGCTGCTTCACCTGGAAAAGCTATTTAGGCCTTTGGATGATGAACAGGGAGATGGTGCAGAGGCAGGTATTGCTCCTGCTGCTATTAGATGGGAAGGTGCCTTGGGAAGGAGGAGGATGTGTGTTGGTGGTTAAGGAATCAAAAATGTGTTTCTTTTAAAGCTGCCATTATTTCTTATCCATCTATCCCTATGTGCTCTCTGTTCAAGAGCTTACAAGTCACCCCAAGTCTACCTATTATCTATTTCTACTGCTGTCACTAAACCATTATTAACCTCACTCCAGTGTACCAATGCAATCCTTAATTATCACAGCCACCCCTTCAACTTTCCAGAACTTCTCAACCCTAAATATAATGGACCCTTAAATATTCACGTCCTAGTCTTTGTCATGTTGCAACTATGCCTGTGTGATGGCTACCGGGCTATACATAAAAAGATTTTTAATTGTTCTGTCAGTTGATTTATTTTGTTAGAAATGCGGTGTGTATTCTGATCCAGAGTCGTCTTTTTATGATTTCTAGCCACATCGGTTGGTGCTGTCTTTAGGTTTGTATGCTCTTTATTGCTACCTTTCTTGCATGTCTGGTCTCCGCTATTCAACTCATCACATCTTCTCAAACTTGATCTTTTGACCTCATTGCTTAGTTTAAAATTCTCCATATTGCCCAAGCTATGACTTGCCAGAAGACTGGACCCAATGTAATTCAAATAAGGACAGTCCCAAAAGTTTAACTCTCACTTTCCAGAATACTAATGCCAGTGCCCCAGGAAATAAAATTATTTTTTCTGACACCAACCTTTGAGCCATGTTCTTAACTCTCTAATCTTACTGACTGTATAAATTTCTATGGCTCAGGTAGTAACCCTGACATTAGTACCTTTGCAGTTCTGCTTTGTCTGAAGAGCCTAAATTACAAGAATTCACTACTTTTTAAGCAATTACCTGTTTTGTTCAATTTTCAGAGCACATTCTTTATCTTTTATGATTATAGTCAAGAAAGAGATTCTACAAAAGGCTATAAGTATGTTCCAAATTTGTTCCTAGTCACACATAGCCTTAACTCTCCCCAAGAGGACAGGGAAGCATATCCATCACTTCAGCTGATTTAAGATGTTCACCTGGTATTGGGACTTTGCTATTTTTTGTTGGCTCATTCTACTGAATACTTTACCTCATGAGTTTGTTTAATATGACAGTGCAGTGAAGAACAAGTGTAAGTGAAAGGAAGAATAGAACCCAAGTATGTTAAAAATTTCGACAATATACTTGGTGAGCTACTTTTTAATTGCAGCACAGAAAATAAACAAAATTAACTTTACATTGATTTAGCACACTCAAACACAGACCTGTACCAACTGCTAAACTGCTAAAATGCTCCTTCTCACAGCCATATAAAACTTCAAGATGCATGGATCACACAGTTCCACATTTACAAGGCAAAAACACAATGTACAAAGTCACCCAGTAAAGCATACCAAGGATAGTCAAGAATATCACCACCCAATAAGTTCCATCTCAATATTTACCATCTATTTATCAAGATTAATTTGCCTGAATTCTAACAGTGACTCTGTTTCAAAACAATTCACATAACAGCTAAATCTTTTATTTATTTGCTCAGGAAATCAACAATATCAGTGAGGCTACATTTATTATCCAGCTTATTTGCCCCTTAAAAGGTGGCATCAGGCCTTCTCCTTGAACTGCAGTGGTCTTTGTGATAATGGTGATCTCTATATGCTAGGAGAAAGTGAGGTCTGCAGATCAGAGCCCAAAAATGTGTTGCTGGAAAAGCGCAGCAGGTCAGGCAGCATCAAAGGAACAGGAGAATCGACATTTTGGGCATAAGCCCTTCTTCAGGAAGAAGGGCTTATGCCCGAAACATCAATTCTCCTGCTCTCTGTATGCTGTTTGCTAAGGAATTCTGGGACCTGGACTTATGATAGTAAAAAAACAAGTATCTCTGTCCAACTTAATGGGCGACACGGTGGCATAGTGGTTAGCACTGTTGCCTCACAGCACCAGAGACCCGGGTTCAAATCCCACCTCGGGTGACTCTCTGTGTGGAGTTTGCACATTCTCCCAGTGTCTGCATGGGTTTCCTCCGGGTGCTCCGGTTTCTTCCCACAATCCAAAAATGTGCAGGTTAGGTGAATTGGCCATACTAAATTGCCCGTAGTGTTAAGTGAAAGGGTAATGTAGGAGAATGAGTCTGGGTGGGTTACGCTTCGGCAGGTTGGTGTGGACTTGTTAGGCCAAAGGGCCTGTTTCCACACTATAAGTAATCTAATCTTGCCACAAAACTTAGGAGTGGTGTAATTTTGAGACAAATTTTAAAGTGACGGTGTCTCTAACATTTCTGTGCTTGTCCTTCTCAATAACACTGCAATACCCATCGGGAACAAGAAACCAATAGAACCAAATTTACTGCATTATCTGAAAATGACTACAGTATTAAGATTCCACTTTTTGGCTAATGTACTTGGTGAGCTGCATTAGCTCTGATTTGTTTAAGGACATTTGTTTACGGTATCTGATATTTCAAGGAAACAACAAAATAAACATGCTGAACATTCAAATTTTCAAAGGTTTAAAACAGATTGTACTTTGCTATCACATCAGTAGTGTGATTCATGCAGGTTGTTGTTCAATTGTATACTGGGCAAAATGTCTCGACGGACTGACACCTGGATTTTGCTGTGAAAACTATCCTTCACACAGCCATTGTACAGTAGCAACTTGAAACTGTTTGTCTCATTCAAATATTTTAGAAACCCTGCCTTTCCAGTGTAATGAGGTAAACTGTGTACTTCGGTGCAAAACTTCAGATGAATTCATGTTTGACTAACAATAAAAGTTGGGGACATCACTGACAAGGTAGATAGTGTTTAATGAGTCTCCCTATTTACAAACATCTCCAGAAATTATTTAACATTGCATCTCAGATTATCTGCAGACTTTTGCTCATCTGCAAGTATGCATGATAAACCATGAACACAATCACCACTGGCTTTAAGATAGCTATGCATTCTATTCCTAGTAATTAAAATCAATTACAGATTCCACAAACACTTTAAAAGATATGTAATTTTTCTTAATATGCTGCATTCAGATCAGCACAATGGAAGATCTCTCAGTGGAAGCAGGTGATATTCATGTTAATTCCATTCCATGAGTGCTCTGCCTGAACACAAATGAAACTGCATGTAGCTTTTTTAACTTGCATTTTAAATTAGTTAGAAGGGAAAAAAAGCAGGCATTCTGATTAACATGATGTGACAAAAGTGATTGCCCCCATCGATCTCCTCCGATGTCAATTTTTTTGCTATATTTATCAATTTATATATGGGAACAATGAGTCACACCTTCAATT
Source organism: Hemiscyllium ocellatum (assembly GCF_020745735.1). Taxonomy (NCBI): domain Eukaryota; kingdom Metazoa; phylum Chordata; class Chondrichthyes; order Orectolobiformes; family Hemiscylliidae; genus Hemiscyllium; species Hemiscyllium ocellatum. The sequence continues at coordinate 654,564 of NC_083416.1, forward strand.
TTGCAAAGGACAGTGAAGAGGGACACAATGTAGTGCAAGTGAAAACAGTAAATTGCAAAGAATATAAATAGATTCAGCAACTGGACAAAGAAAAAAGAAATCACAAATGTAATGCAATGCAACAAGGCCATCCACTTTTGGCCATGGAAGAGGAGGTATTAACAAAAACTAAATGTTCAAGATGCTCTAAGTTTCAAAAATTATGAGAAACTAGAAACTGTAGAAGAGTGAAGATATTTAGAAGTCCAAGTACACAGACATTGGTGAGGCCTCTCTTGGAGTACTGTGACTAGTTCTGGTCACCCTGTTACTGGAAGGATATTATTAAGCTAGTGACAGCTCAGAAGAGATTTTCCAAGATGTTGCTGGGATAGAAGCCTTGAGTTGTAAAGAAAGGCTGAATAGGGTGTAACTTCTTTCACTGGAGCATAGGGGGTTCGAGAGGTGTCCATATATAGGTTTAAAAAGCATGAGGTGTCAAGACCAGGTGAACGGTAGGTGTCTTTTCCATAGATTGAGGGATTTCAAGACTAGGCAGCATCTGTGGAGCAGGAGAATTGACGTTTCGGGCATAAGCCCTTCTTCAGGATTCCTGAGGAAGGGCTTATGCCCGAAACGTCAATTCTCCTGCTCCTCGGATGCTGCATGGCCTGCTGTGTTTTTCCAGCACCACATTTTTCAACTCTGGTCTCCAGCATCTGCAGTCCTCACTTTCTCCTAGGATTTCAAGACTGGGGAGACTTTTTAAGGCGAAAGGAGAGAGATTTTTAAAAAAAGACCGATGGGCAATTTTTTAAAAAACACAGTGGTTCACAGGTGGAATGAACTTCCTGAGGAAGTGGTGGATGCAGGCATAGTTACAACATTTCAAAGACACTTAGATAAGTACATGGAATAGGAAAGGTTTGGAGGGCTATGGGCCAGAAGCAGACAGGTGAGATCAGTTTAGTTGGACTGAACATTATGCTCTATGACACTATGATTCTACAGAAATCATTAATTATTAAGAGACTGGCACAAAAAGCTCTCATAATTGTTAGGGCACTGGCTGTCAAATAAAAAAGCTACAGTCAAAAGAGGGGGGGGGGGGGGGAAATCCATATAAATTGTGGACAGCTTTCGGGAGAACCCATCAATAACACTAATTAGTTTTGGGCTCTGCACATCAGAAAGAATATTATGGTCTTGCTGAAGGTGCACTGATTCACCAGCAAGGTTTAATGGCTCAAATTAAGTAAACTTGCCTTGTATTTATTCCAGAGTTAAAGAGAATGAAGAATGGCCTGATCGAGGGTTTTTTTTTAAAAACAAAAAATTGCAAGATAGCATTCCTTGATCTTTTCCTAGCATGCTATCCTTTATAGAAAAGAAGTATCTTCCTTTATAGTGGTGTTCACAATACCTAGCTATTCTTCAATTCAATAGACTTTGTGTACCTATGCTAATTGCTGCAAAATTAATAATCAAGGCAAGAATAATACAAGGTAGAGGAATTCCTGGGTACTAACTACAATTAAAAATGTTGTTGAGGTAAACCATTACTGTCAACAACATCAATGCTATACTCTCCATGATACTCCTGCTGAACATCTAATGTTTAGGAACTAAACTGTTGGTTATGCAGTTGGCATACCGCAAGTTAACATGTTAAAATACTTACTAGAGGGTCATATGCTACTTGGAGACCTTTGGCAATAACAGTAAGGTAGTTTAACATTCTCAATGCTTTAAAATCTGAAATAACTGACTGTAGCTGAAAATGTGTTGCTGGAAAAGCGCAGCAGGTCAGCAGCATCCAAGGAACAGGAGAATCAACATTTCGGGCATGAGCCCCTCTTCAGGATAGTTCTTTATTCAATTGGATACAGTCAATAACTGATTGTATCCAGTTGTATAATATAATTGTGGTTTTTCTTTTAAAATGTACATTTATGCATTCTGGGTAGGCCAACATTTTCCCCCAACTTTTGTTCCAAGGTGATGGTGAGTTTCTTGAACCACTTGTAGTCACATGGTCCTGGTACACATACACAATGCTATTGAGCAATTTCCAGGATTTTAACCCAACAAAACTGCAGGAACAGTGACATTATTCCAGGTCCAGTTAGTGAACGACTTAGAGGGAAACATGGTGGCGTTCCCATGTGTTGCTGCACTTGGTAGTGGATTTGGGTGTAGAAGCTGCTGTCCAATGAGCTTTGAATTTCTGTAGTGTATCTTTTAGGTGGTACATAATGCTGCTACTGTCAGTGGTGGAGAAAATAAATATTTGTGGATGTGATGCCAATCATGCAGGCCTCTTTGACCTGCATTATTTTAATCTGAGTGTTGCTGGAACTGCACTCACCTAGGCAAGTGCAGTGTGCTCCTTCACACTCCTGACTCACATCTTATAAAAGGAAGACACACTTGGGAGTCAGGAAGTAAGTTGCTTGATGCAAGACTCAGAGCTTCTGACCAACTCTTGGTGGCACAGTATTTGCATAGCTTTCCATTTTCAGTTTCTGGACAATAGCAAATCTGAGAAGTTTATAGTGCAGATTCAACAAGAGTAATGGCATTGCATGTCAAGGGGCAAGGGGTTGATTCTTTGTTATAGAGGACTGCTGCCTAGCATGTGATGCAAAAGTGTTATTCAAGTGGGGAAACCTACCCTTTCCAGCCCTCTCTCCATTTTTACAGAGCAGCGAGGAGAGAGGCGGAGAGAAGCGAGGGCTGCCGGGAAGGGAGAGCGAGAGAACAGTTTTTAAAGGAACAGCAGAGGGAAAGGCCACAGCGAGGAGCAGAGGGCTGCTGGATATATATTTGGAAAGCGGCTGAATCCTGAGATACCACACGTGTAGTGTCTCCCACCTGACCCCCTCCTCAAACCAAACAAAAAAGGACTAGTGTGTGTTGCTAAGATAAGCTGTTTCAATTGATATTTCTTGTGTATCGTGAAATTGGTTAAAAGTTTATTGTTAGTTGGTTAGTTGAATAAGACCACAGAGAGGTACTAGAAATTATTTAACTCAAATTTGTATAAATTTAATTAAATAAGTAGAGATGGCTGGGCAGGTGATGTAGTGTAGCTGTATTATGTGGGAGCTGGCTGATCCCATTGTGAACGGCAGTGACCACATGTGCAGCAAGTGCTGGTTGCTGTAAGAATTCCAGATCAGAACTGATGATCTGGAATCTGAGCTTCATGTACTGCGGCACATCCGGGAGGGGGAAGAATTACCTGAATGCTTCGTTTCAGGAGGCAATCACATCTGGTACATTAAGTAATTCAAATTCAGTCACTGATCAGGGATAACAGGGTGTAACTGAGAGAGAAACAGGTAGTGGGATTCTGATTTCGTAGTGGAAGACCTCAGCCTTTGACCTTGTCCAACAGGTATGAAATCTACAGATGAGGGAAAGGACTGTGGGACAGGATGAACCAGCTGACTACGGCACCATGATACAGAAGGTCATTCAAGAGGGAGGACCAAAAAGACAAGTAGTTGTTATTGGGGATTCTATAAATAGGGGGACAGTTAGTAACCTTTTGAGCCAGATGAGGAGCCCCACATGGTGTGTTGCCTACAATGGCCAGAGTGCAGGACATCTCCAAACCACTTGAAAAGATATTGCAGCAGGAGGGAGAAGATCCAGTTGTGGTGGTCCATGTTGGTACTAACAACATAGGAAGGGGGATTATCAAGCACGAGGAAGGACGTTGAAGAACAGGTCCTCAAGGGTCATAATCTCTGGATTACTGCCTGAATCACATACTAATTGACATAGGGATAAGAACATTAGGGAAGTAAACATGTGGCTAAGAGATTGGTGTGGGAAAGAGGGAATCATTTCATTGGACACTGGCATCAGTCTTGGAACCAGGGGAGGGTGGAATCTGTACTGATGGGACAGTCTCCACCTGAACCATTATGGAACCAGTGTTCTGGTGAAAAAGGATAAATAGGGTGGCCACTAAGACTGTAAACTTTGAGTTGGTGGGGTGGGGTGGGGTAGGGGGTAGAGAACACGGCGCAACAGGGAATATGGAGTCAAGCAGAAAGATTAGGAGCAGATTAGCATGTGTGCAGGTTTTAAGTTCAAGGCAGACTGGGAATGAAGCAAAAAGGAAGGATAACTTAGGACTTACTACTAGAGATGTTGAAAATCATAAGGATAAGAAAATTTGCATTAAGGCGCTTTACCTGAATGCTTGTAGTATTCCTAACAAAGTAGATGAATTAACAGCACAAATCATCGTGAATGATTATGATGTGGTAGGCATCATAGAGACGTGGTTGCAGGGATTTCAGGACTGGCAGTTAAACATTCAAATATTATCAAAAACACAGGGAGATGGGCAGAAGGGGGCAGGGTTGCCTTGCTAGCTAAGAATGAAATTAAATCTGACACTGAATGACAGAGTCAGAGAATGTGCAGTCTGTATGGATGGAGTTCAGAAACCAGAAAGGCAAAAAAACCATAATGGGAGTTACGTACAGACCTCCTAACAGTGGTCAGGGCCAGGAGCACAAGATGTACCCGGAAATAGATAGGGCATGTCAGAAAGACAAGGTCTCGAGGATCATGGGGGACTTCAATATGCAGGTGGACTAGATGAATAATGTTGCCGGTGGATCCAAAGAATTCATAGAATGCTTACAAGATGGCTTTTTGAAACAGCTTGTGATGGAGCCCACAAGGAAGCAGGCTATTCTGAACTTAATGCTATGAAATGAGCCAGACTTAAAGAAGACCTTAAAGTAAGGGAACATTTAGGATGCAGCAATCATAATAGGGTAGAGTTCAGTCTGCAGTTTGAAAGAGAGAAGGCAAAATCAGATGTAATGGTGTTACAGTTGATTAAAAGTAATTACAGGGCATGAGAGAGGAACTGACAAACATTGACTGGAAGCAGAACCTAGTGGGGAAGACAGTACAGCAACAATGGCAGGAGTTTCTGGATGTAACTGAGGATGCAATACAGAGGTTCATCCCAAAAAGAAAAAGATTATTCAGGGGTGGAGGGCACATGGGGATTAGACAGCCATGGCCGACAAAGAAAGTTAGGAAACGCATCAAAGGAGAGAGAGCCCATGAAGTAGCCAAGAGCACTGGAAAATCAGAAGATTGGGAAGACTACAAAAACAACAGAGAATAAACAGAAATAAGGAAGGTGAGGATCAAATATGAAGGTAGGTTAGCCAATAATATTAGAAATGATAGTAAAAGTTCCTTTCAATACATAAGAAACAAACAAGAGGCAAAAGTAGACTTACGGCCGCTCCAAATTGATGATGGAAGGCTCATGATGGGAGATAAGGAAACAGCTGAAGAACCTAAATACTTTGCGACAATGGAAGACATGAGTAATGTCCCAACAATTAAGGAGGGTCAGTGGGCAGAGTGGAGTATGGTAGCTATTACAAAAGAGAAACGGCTAGAAAAGCTGAAGTCTAAAAACTGATAAATCTCCTGGCCCGATGGGCTACACCCCAGAGTTCTAAGGGAGGTGGCTGAGGAAATAGCAGAGGCATTGATTGTGATCTTTCAAAAGTCACTGGAGTCAGGGCAAGTCCCAGGTGCTTGGAAAATCGCTTTTACAACCTCCTTGTATTGATCCTTTCTTGAACAAAAGATGGAAAATTATAGGAGAAAGTGAGGACTGCAGATGCTGGAGATCAGAGCTGAAAAATGTGTTGCTGGAAAAGCACAGCAGGTCAGGCAGCATCCAAGGAGCAGGAGAATCGACATTTTGGGCATAAGTTCTTCTTCAGGAATGAGGAGAGTGTGCCAAGCAGGCTAAGATAAAAGGTAGGGAGGAGGGACTTGGGGGAAGGGCATTGGGAATGCGATAGGTGAAAGGAGGTTAAGGTGAGAGTGATAGGCCGGAGAAGGGGTAGAGGCGGAGAAATTGGGAAGAAGACTGCAGGTCAAGAAGGTGGTTCTGAGTCCAAGGATTGGGACTGAGATAAGGTGGGGGGGGGAGGGGAATGAGGAAGCTGGAGAAATCTGTATTCATCCCTTGTGGTTGGAGGGTTCCTAGGCGGAAGAGGAGGCGCTCTTCTTCCAGGTGTTGTGTTGCCATGGTCTGGCGATGGAGGCGGCCAAGGACCTACATGTCCTTAGCGGAGTGGGAGGGGGAGTTAAAATGTTCAGCCACGAGGCGGTTGGGTTGGTTGGTGCAGGTGTCCCAGAGGTGTACTCTGAAATGTTACACAAGTAGGCGGCCTGTCTCCCTAATGTAGAGGAGGCCACATCAGATGCAGCGGATGGAGTAAATGATGTGTGTGGAGGTGCAGGTGAATTTGTGGCGGATATGGAAGGATCCCTTGGGGCCTTGGAGGGAAGTGAGGGGGGAGGTGTGGGCGCAAGTTTTGCATCTCTTGCGGTTGCAGAGGAAGGTGCCGGGAGTGGAGGTTGGGTTGGTGGGGGGTGTGGACCTGACGAGGGAGTCGTCTTTCCAGAACACTGATAGGGGAGGGGAGGGAAATATATCCTTGGTGGTGGCGGAAGTGACGAAGGATGATACAATGTATCTGGAGGTTTGTGGGGTGGTAGGTGAGGACCAGTGGGGTTCCGTCCTAGTGGCGATTGGAGGGGCGGGGTTCAAGGGTGGAGGAGCAGGAAGTGGAGGAGATGCAGTGGAGAGCATCGTCAACCATGTTTGAGGGGAAATTGCGATCTTTGAAGATTATAGGCCGATTAGTCTAACCTCAGTTGTAGGTAAAATTCTAGAATCTATCGTTAAGGATGAGATTTCTAAATTCTTGGAAGTGCAGGATCAGATTAGAACAAGTCAGCATGGATTTAGTAAGGGGAGGTCATGCCTGACAAACCTGTTAGAAGTCTTTGAAGAGGTAACAAGCAGGCTAGACCAAGGAAACCTGGTGGGTGTTATTTACCTAGACCTCCAAAACACCTTTGATAAGGTGCCTCAAACAGGAGGCTGCCGAGTAAGGTGAGGGCCAATGGTGTTCGAGGTGAGCTACTGGCATGGATTGAGGATTGGCTGTCTGACAGAAGGCAGAGAGTTGACATAAAAGGTTCTTTTTCGGAATGGCAGCTAGTGACAAGTGGTGTCCCGCAGGGTTCAGTGTTGGGGCCGCAATTGATCAATTTATATATTAATGATTTGGATGAACGGACTGGGGGCATCTGTCAAAGTTCACTGATGATATAAAGTTAGCTGGACAGACAGATAGATCTGAGGAGATGGGAAGGCTGCAGAAAGATTTAGACAGTTTAGGAGAGTGGTCCAAGAAGTGGCTGATGAAATTCAATGTGAGCAAATGCGAAGTCTTGCACTTAGGAAAAAGGAAGACAGGGAAGGACTAGTTTCTAAACTTTGAGAAAATTCCTAAAGCCAAAATACAAAAGGATCTGTGGTGCTTGTCCAGGATTCTCAAAAGATTGACTTGCAGGTTGAGTCCATGGTTAAGAAAGCAAATATAATGTTGTCATTTATAAAACAAAACAAAAAAAATTTACAAACCAGGAACAAGCCCTTCGGCCCTCCAAGGCTGAGCCGATCCAAATCCACTGTCTAAACCTGTCGCCCAATTCCTAAGCATCTGCTCCCCACTTACTCATGCATCTGTCCAGACGCATCATAAATGAATCTACCATACCTGCCTCTACTACTTCTGCTAGCAACGCGTTCAAGCCACCTACCACCCTGTGTGTAAAGTACTTGCCGTGTGTATCCCCCTCAAATGTTTTACGTCTCACCTTGAAAGCGTGACCTCTTGTTATTGAATCCTTCACTGGGAAAAAGCTTAACTCTATCTACCCTGCGTATACCCTTCATGATTTTGTAGACCTCAATCAGGTCTCCTCTCAATCTCCTTTTTTCGAATGAAAACAATCCTAATCTACTCAACCTCCCTTCATAACTCGCACCTTCCATAGCAGGCAACATCCTTGTAAAGCTTCTCTGCACCCTCTCAAAAACGTCCACATTTTAACATGATCTGTCAGCTCTTATACTCAACACCCTGTCCGATGAAGGCAAGCATACCATATGCCTTCTTGACCACTCTATCCACCTGTGTAGCAACCTTCAGGGTACAATGGACCTGAACTCCTAGATCTCTCTGCTCATCAACTTTTCCCAAAGGTCTTCAGTTTACTGTATAATTCGCTCTGGAATTAGACTCAAAAAGGTTGGAATGTAAAAGTAGTGATGTGCTACTGAGAGTTTATAAAGCTCTGGTAAGGCTCCATTTAGAATACGATGTCCAGGTTTGGTCCCCACACCTCAGGAAGGACATACTGGCATGGCAGCATGTCCAGCGGAGATTCACACGGCTGATCCCTGGAATGGTAGACCTGACATACGATGAACGGTTCAGGATCCTGGGATTGTATTTATTAGATTTTAGAAGGTTGAGGGGAGATCTAACAGAAACTTAGAAGATAATACATGGTTTAGAAAGGGTGGACCTGGGAAAGTTGTTTCCGTTAGGGAGAGAGATTAGGACCTGTAGGCACAGCCTTAGAATTAGAGGGAGTCTATTTAGAATGGAAATGAGAAGACACATCTTCAGCCAGACAGTAGTGGACCTGTGGAATTCATTGCCACTGAGGGCAGTGGAGGCCAGGACGCTAGATGTCTTCAAGGCAGAGACTGATGAATTCTTGATCTCTCAAGGAATTAAGGGCTACGGGGAAAGTGCAGGTAAGTGGAATTGAAATGCCCATCAGCCATGATTAAATGGCAGAGTGGACTTGATGGGCCGAATGGCCTTACTTCCACCCCTATGTCTTATGTTTATTTGCCATAATGATGTCCCAAGCCTGGATATTGTCAGAACTTGTTGCATTTGGACAAAGACTACTTTGGCATCTGAGTCGTCACAAATTGCCCCCAAGAGTAATTCATGACCAGCAATTATAATTCGAGTAGTTCTTCTGCCTTCATCCAAATGGGGTCAGATAGGATGCATTAACAGTGGTAATGTCACTGGATAGTAATCCAGAGGCTCAGACTGATGCTCTAGGGATGCAGGCTCAAATCCCACTTGATAACTCGTGGAATTTAAAATCAAGTAATAAATCATCAATTAAAAGCCTAGTTTAATGGTGACCAGGAAACCAAACTGATTGTTTGAAAGGCCCACTGGTTCATTAACATCCTTTAGCAATGTTATATTAACTGCCCTTAACTGGTCAAGACCATATGGCCGCAGATTCCTAAATGTGCTAGCAAGCCACACACACAAAAAAAGACGCAAACAATGAATAAATCTGCTTGGACTACACAGCATTGTCCTAAACCATCACTTTAGTATACAACTGCTGGTGGGACACAGTTAGGAGCACCATTCCCTGATTTTCGTCCTGACTGTGCAGGACTCTGGGTCCTCTGCAAGGAACAACCTCTGTAACTAAAAGTCAATACCACAATTGGGGTGCTGACAATGGTCACTGTGTGAAGCCTCAGGACAACTGCATGTGCATGCACCTTAGAGGGAACATTGTTTGGGAGGAAATGGCCACGAAAGCTCCAAGTATTTCATTTCAGATCTCATTTTGTAAATAAGCACTTGATGTGTTCAACACACCAATATCCATTCATTGAATTAGGCAGCAAATGACTTTGTGATTTACACCAATATGACAAAAAGAGAGTAGGAAGAGGAGGAAACTAAATTAAAATTGAGTTGGAGGCGGTAATAGAACAAAGAGCAGTATAGGCCCACATAACACCAAATTAAACTAATCCCTTCTGCCGGCCGTTGGTCCACATCCCTCCATTTCTTGAATATTCATGAGTTTATCTAAAAGTCCCGATCACATCTGCCTCCACCACTATCCCTGGCAGCATGTTCCAGACTCCTTCTATATTCTGTAAAAAACCTGCCTCTCATTTCCTTTTAACTTTCCCCCCTCACCTTAAATGCATGCACCTAGGATTAGACTCCCAACTGAGAAAAAAAAGTTTCGACCATTAGCCCTATCTACGCATCTCAATTTTGTAGAGTATCAAGTCTCTGCTCAACTTCCACTACTCGAGAAAATCACCAGTTTTCTAGCCTCTCTTTATAGTTCATACCCTCTAATCCAGGCAGCATCCTGGTTAAACTCTTCTCCACCCTCTCCAAAGCCTCCACATCCTTCCTGAAATGTAGCAATCAGGATGCAATACTATGTGGCCTAACCAAAGTTTTATAAAGCTGCAACATACATCCTCACTCTTGTAGTCAATTCCCTGACCAATAAAGGCAACATGCCATACCTCCTCTTTACCACCCAATCTACTTGCATGGCCACTTTCAGGGAGCTATGTACTTGAATCCCAAGATTCCTCTGCACATCAATGTTGTTCAGAGTCCTGCCATTAACTATATACTTTTCCTAACATTTCATTTCCCAAAGTGCAGCACATTACTTTTCAGATTAAACAGAGTCTGCTATTTCTTTGCTGAAAATGTGTTGCTGGAAAAGCGCAGCAGGTCAGGCAGCATCCAAGGAGCAGGAGAATCAACGTTTCGGGCATGAGCCCTTCTTCAGGAATGAGGAGAGTGTGCCAAGCAGGCGAAGATAAAAGATAGGGAGGAGGGACTTGGGGGAGGGGCATTGGAAATGCGAGGTGGAAGGAGGTTAAGATGAGGGTAATAGGCCGGAGTGGGGGTGGGGGCGGAGAGGTCAGGAAGATTGCAGGTTAGGAAGGTGGTGCTGAGATCGAGGGTTGGGACTGAGACAAGGGGTGAAGGGAAATGAGGAAACTGGAGTAATCTGAGTTCATCCCTTGTGGTTGGAGGGTTCCTAGGCGGAAGATGAGGCGCTCTTCCTCCAGCCGTCGTGTTGCTATAGTCTGGCGATGGAGGAGTCCAGGGACTTGCATGTCCTTGGTGGAGTGGGAGGGGGAGTTGAAGTGTTGAGCCATGGGGTGGTTGGGTTGGTTGGTCCAGGTGTCCCAGAGGTGTTCTCTGAAACGCTCCGCAAGTAGGCGGCCTGTCTCCCCAATATAGAAGAGGCCACATTGGGTGCAGCAAATGATGTGTGTGGAGATGCAGGTGAATTTGTGGTGGATATGGAAGGATCCCTTGGGGTCTTGGAGGGAAGTGAGGGGGGAGGTGTGGGCACAAGTTTTGCATTTCTTGCGGTTGCAGGGGAAGGTGTTGGGAGTGGAGGTTGGGTTGGTGGTTGGTGTGGACCTGACAAGGGAGTCATAGAGGGAGTGGTCTTTTCAGAACACAGATAGGGGAGGGGAGGGAAATATATCCCTGGTGGTAGGGTCTGTTTGGAGATGGTGGAAATGACGACGGATGATACGCTGTATATGGAGGTTGGAGGGGTGGTAGGTGAGGACCAGTGGGGTTCTGTCCTGGTGGCGATTGGAGGGGCGGGGCTCAAAGGCGGAGGAGCGGGAAGTGAAGGAGATGCGGTGGAGAGCATCGTCGATCATGTCTGGAGGGAAATTGCGGTCTTTGAAGAAGGAGGCCATCTGGCTTGTTCGGTATTGGAACTGGTGCTCCTGGGAGCAGATGCGGCGGAGACAAAGGAATCGGGAATATAGGATGGCATTTTTACAGGGGGCTGGGTGGGAGGAGGTGTAGTCTAGGTAGCTGTGGGAGTTGGTCGGTTTATAGTAAATGTCCGTGTTGATATGGTCGCCCGAGATAGAAATGGAGAGGTCTAGGAAGGGGAGGGAGGAGTCTCAGACGGTCCAGGTAAATTTGAGGGGTGGAAGGTGTTGGTAAAGTGGATGAACTGTTCAACCTCCTCGTGGGAGCATGAGGCAGCGCCGATACAGTCATCGATATAGCGGAGGAAAAGGTGGGGCGTGCTGCCAGTGTAGCTGCGGAAGATGGACTGTTCCACATATCCTACGAATAGGCAGGCATAGCTGGGGCCCATGGCTACTTCTTTGGTTTGGAGGAAGTGGGAGGATTGAAAAGAGAAGTTGTTCAGAGTGAGGACCAGTTCAGTCAGTCGGAGGACGGTGTCAGTGGAAGGATACTGGTTGGTACGGCAGGAAAGGAAGAAGCGGAGGGCTTTAAGTCCTTCGTGATGGGGGATGGAGGTTTTTAACCAGTGGGGTTCTGTCCTGGTGGCGATTTTTTTTTACCAGTGGGGTTCTGTCCTGGTGGCGATTTTTTTTTTACTAGTGGGGTTCTGTCATTACCAGTGGGGTTCATCCGTTGTAATTTCCGCCACCTCCAAACAGACCTCCATATACATCACATCATCCGTTGTAATTTCTGCCACCTCCAAACAGGCCTAATCACCAGAGATATATTTCCCTCCCCTTCCCTATCAGCGTTCCGAAAAGACCACTCCCTCCGTGACTCCCTTGTCAGGTCCACACCACCCACCAACCCAACCTCCACTCCCTGCACCTTCCCCTGCAACCGCAAGAAATGCAAAACGTGCGCCCACACCTCTCCCCTTACTTCCCTCCAAGGCCCCAAGGGATCCTTTCATATCCACCACAAATTCACCTGCACCTCCACATACATCAATTACCGCATCCGCTGCACCCAACGTGGCCTCCTCTATTGGGGAGACAGGCCGCCTACTTGCGGAGCGTTTCAGAGAACACCTCTGGGACACCTGGACCAACCAACCCAACCACCCGTGGCTCAACACTTCAACTTCAACTCCCCCTCCCACTCCACCAAGGACATGCAAGTCCCTGGACTCCTCCATCGCCGGACCATAGCAACACGACGGCTGGAGGAAGAGCGCCTCATCTTCCATCTAGGAACCCTCCAAACACAAGGGATGAACTCAGATTTCTCCAGTTTCCTCATTTCCCCTCCCCCCACCTTGTCTCAGTCCCAACCCTCGAATTCAGCATCACCTTCCTAACCTGCAATCTTCTTCCTGACCTCTCCGCCCCCACACCCACTCCGGCCTATCACCCTCACCTTAACCTCCTTCAACCTATCGCATTTCCAATGCCCCTCCCCAAGTCCCTCCTCCCTGCCTTTTATCTTAGCCTGCTTGGCACACTCTCCTCATTCCTGAAGAAGGGCTCATGCCCGAAATGTCGATTCTCCTGCTCCTTGGATGCTGCCTGACCTGCTGCGCTTTTCCAGCAACACATTTTCAGCTCTGATCTCCAGCATCTGCAGTCCCTCACTTTCTCCTCTGCTATTTCTCTGCCCATATATCCCACTGTACCCTTTGATAACCTGCTACGTGATCCAAACTCCACCAATCTTTGTATCGTCTGCAAATATACTAACCCACCCATCTATATCTTCATTGAAGTCATTTATATAAATCAGCAGCAGAGGTCCCAGTACAGATCCCTGTGGAACACCACTAGTCATGGACTTCCAAACAGAAAAACACTTCCACACTACCTTCTGCTTTCTATGGGGAAGCCAATTCTGAATCCAAGCAGAATAACCCAGTGGTTTCATTCCCATTAATGTTCTGGCCATGAAAAATCTCAGCATAATACTGACAAAACCAATTAATAAAAACAAACGTTTTCAGCAATCCAAGATTATGAACCCTAGTACTCCCATTACAAACATAAAATTTGAAGACAGACCATCTACAAATGCTAACTCTAGAACTGTCCTAGTTGACCCTTAAAAGGCATCTGTAATTCTAACAATGACATATTGCACACTAATTCTGGGAAGAATTCTGGGTGGTGTGGCCTTCAATATCCAAAGGTAGCACAGTTGCATCACTGAAGGACATGGCTGAATGACCAGCCTGAGACAGGTTAGGAAGGAACCAACAATAGGGAAAACATACTTGACTGGATAGGAGTAACCACAGCACAGTGCTTGTGAACACAATGACTTCACCACACGAAGAACACCACTGACTGTACCATTGTGTGAATCGGCACAGATTTTGAATAGATCTAGCAACCAAGACTAAACATCAGCAGCTTCATTACATACAACCACAGCCTATAACCTCTTAATCTATTATACCCTCCAACACGACTATCATCAAGCCATACGATCAACTGTTGTTCAATAGAGTCGAAGGACAAGTGTGGAACTTCAACAAGCATCTCTAAAAATGAAATGTAAATCTGATGACATTACAGTACATGTACGACTAAATGTATGCCAAACTGAATAAGTTGCATACAAATCGACAGAGAATAGCGATCCCACAACCAACAAATTAGATCTGAAGTCTGTAGCCCCTGTACATCCAGTCATAAATATGCTGACAAACAAACAACGATCCAGGGTAGCAGCTCTATGCACATACAAATCCTCAAATCAATGCAGAGCCCAACATATCTATGCAAAAGACAAAGCAGAAACAGTCATAAACCATCTTCAGCCAGAGTTGCCAAATGAATAACCCATTTCGGCCTGTGTCTCTAGCATCACAGGTGCCTGTCTTTAGCCTTTCAATTCACTTCATGATATCAAGAAATGACTGAAGGCATCGGATACTGCAAAGACCCTGACAAAATTCTAGCAGCAATCCGTAGACTTGTGTTGGCATCTAGCTGGTGTTATAGAAAATTGTCCAAGATTGTCCTGTCCTCAGAGTCAAGACATTCCAACTTGGCCAATTATCAAGTGGCACTTGCTCTCTAATGATCTGCTCACTGTTGAGTCAGACCAGGGCAACTTAGCCCCAATTCAAAGCTAAATTCAAGGATGAAATCAATGTAACATCAAAACAGCTTATGACCAAGTTTGACAACAACAAGCCTTAACAAAACTGGAGCCAATGGGAATCAGGAGCAAAACACTCAATTGGTTGGAGTCATGGCGAGTGAAAAGAAAGATGGCTGACAGTGTTGAGGTCAATCACTTTAGTTCCAGGATATCAGTTTTCCTCAGGGAGTGTCTTAGGCTATCAACAGCCTCAATGAAAATCTTCCATAAGTTATGATGCTCACAGACAATTTCACAATGTTCAGCATTTGTGATTTCAGGTACTGGGACAGTCTGTGTCCATATGCAGCAAGACCTGGACAACATCCAAACTTCAGCTGATAAGTGGTATGTAATATTCGGGTCAAACAAGCCCTGGATAAAGACCTCTACCAAGACAATCCAACCATCATCCCTTGACATTCAGTGGCTTTACCGCTGCTGAATGTCCCAACATTAATATCTTATAGGTTACCATTGGTCAGAAACGGAACTGCTCCAGTGATGTAAGTACTGTAGCTTCCCAGATCAGATGCTGGGAATTCTGCAGACAGTAATTCACATTCGGACTCTTCAAAGGCTGCCCAATAATAACTCCGCACCAAACACTCTCCACTTGCCTAGTGGAGTGCAACTCCAACAATATTGAGAACTTGCAGTGCAAAGCAGTCCACTCATTGGTATCCTATCTACCACCTTTAACATTCACTACCACGCCACTGCTGCAGTGGCAGCAATGTGTATCATCTGACAGTACCTTCCGAATCCTAAACATTAAACGCCTGGTAGCACAAGGGTGGCAACTGCATAGAAACACCATTACCTGAAAGCCCCGCTCCAAGCCACAGCATGTAAATCACTATCCCTTCATTATTACTGGGTCAAAATTGTGGAAATCCCTTTGTCATAGTATTATGCATATACCTACAGTCTATGCATTGTTAAAAGAGAGCAACTCAACACCAGCCTGTTAAATACCTGTTTGGCGCAAGGTGCAGTGACCATTTTTAGAAAAGGTAATTGGTAATATGCTGAACAACAGCTTACGCTCCACAAAATTCCACCTGTAATTACAAATTTGCTTTGAATTCAACCAATGAATAAAAAGTTGAAAGAATTCTCCAATATCTATCAAAATTATATCAATATCACAAAGTTTTAGAGAATATTTTTGCTTATGTAATCACATTTAGGTTTTTAGATCATGAGAACAAGGTTAAGTCTGGATGTATTCTGTCAGTAAAAAACAAGACAGGAAATGCTTGCAATTCAGTTACAGCTACCCTCACCATTCCATTCCTGGTATATTCTTTTTCTATTTTAAAATCTTACGATTAGCATTAACTAAAAGTAGAAGTGAAACCTGGCTTTACTACTTTTCTAACGCTGTTAATACGGTAAAAAAACTAATACTGACCTTTAGTAGTGTTAATTGCAACTGGTGACTCATTGTGAATGCGAAAATATGCACAGCGTAACTTTAAAAAGTGGTTAAAAAAATCATAATTGTTGCACTGGTCATATAAAACTTAATCTCAAAACATTGTCAAGTGATGTGCCAAAGTCAAATCTAAGTGGAAAAATAATCACAAAAAAAGTGAAACATTAGGGCGCATTTAGTTATTTATATCAAGATCATCATAGACAACTGTGTTTAGGAAAGGTAAATTGGTTAGAACCAGTTTAGGTGGTTACTTGGAATGCCAGTTTTAAAGAAGTTATAAAAAGGCAAATGTTTATCTGCAGAGATCCTTCTATCACATTATGGATATTTGAGAGTAGGTCAATTGAACATTAACTGGATTAGTAATAATGCCCTGCTTTTAATGGAGGAGGAGACTATTAGTGAAGCAGATAAAGAGATTCAGGAAGTAGTGCTGCAGGAGGCGCAGCCCTTGCCTTCAAGATTCTTGCTGTGTGGACTGGAACAGCACCATGGTACAGGAAGCCATTCAAAAGAGGGGAGCAGAAATGTAGTTGTAATCATGGATAGTCAGTGGAACAAGGAAAGCCAATGGATGTTATCTATCTGGACTTCAAGAAGGCCTTTGACAAGGTGCCACACAGAAGGCTGAGTAAGTTAAGGGCCCATGGTGTTAGAGGTAAGGTGCTAGTAAGGATAGATGCTTGGCTGTCTGGAAGAAAGCAGGGGATAAAAGGGTCCTTCTCAGGAATGGCAGCCAGTGACAAGTGGTGTTCTGCAAGGGTCAGTGTTGGGACTACAAATTTTCACTTTATACATTAACAATCTAGATGAAGGAACAGAGGCCATTCTGGCTATATTTACAGACAATACAAAGATAGATAGAGGGTCAGGTAGCATTGAGGCAGCTGGGAGGCCGCAGAAGAATTTGGACAGGTTAGGAGAGCGGGCAAAGAAGTGGCAGATGGAGTATGTGGGAAAGTGTGAGGTCATGCTCTTTGGTAGGAAGAATAGAGGCATAGGCTATTTTTTAAAATCAGGAGAAAATTCAGAAGTCTGAAGTGCAAAGAGACTTGGGAGCTCTAGTCCAAGATGGTGGTAAGGACAAACCAGGGAACTACAACCAGTGAGCCTGACCGTGGTGGTGGGCAAGTTGTTGGAGGGAATCCTGAGGGACAGGATGTACATGCATTTGGAAAGGCAAGGACTGATTAGGGATAGATAAAATAGTCAACATAGCTTTATGCGTGGGAAATCATGTCTCACAAACTTGATTGAGTTTTTTTTGAAGAAGTAACAAAAGAGAATTGATGAGGGTAGAGCGGTAGATGTGATCTATATGGACTTCAGTAAGGCGTTCGACAAGGTTCCCCTTGGGAGACTGATTAGCAAAGTTAGATCTCATGGATAACAGGGAGAACTAGCCATTTGGATACAGAGCTGACTCAAAGCTGACTGGAAGACAGAGGGTGGAGGTGGAGGGTTCTTTTGCAGACTGGAGCCTATGACCAGAGGAGTGCCACAAGGATCGGTGCTGGGTCCTCTGCTTTGTGTCATTTACACAAATGATTTGGATGTGAGCATAAGAGGTACCAGTTAGTAAGTTTGCAGATGACACCAAAATTGGAGTGTAGTGAACAGCAAAGAGGGTTACCTCAGATTACAACAAGATCTTGACCAGATGGGCCAATAGGCTGAGAAGTGGCAGATGGAGCTTAACTCAGATAAATGCGAGGTGCTGCATTTTGGGAAAGCAAATCTGAGGACGACTTATACACTCAATGGTAAGGTCCTAGGGAAGAGTTGCTGAACAAAGAGACCTTGGAGTGCAGGTTCATAGCTCCTTGAAAGTGGAGTCGCAGGTAAATGCGATAGTGAAGGTGGCGTTTGGTATGCTCTCTCTTATTGGTCAGAGTACTGAGTACAGGATTTGGGAGGTCATGTTGCGGCTGTACAGGACATTGATTAGGCCACTGTTAGAATATTACGTGCAATTCTGGTCTCCTTCCTATTGGAAAAATGTTGTGAAACTCGAAGGGGTTCAGAAAAGATTTACAAGGATGTTGCCAGTGTTGGAGGATTTGAGCTATAGGGGGAGCTGAACAGGCTGAGGCTGTTTTCCCTGGAGCGTCAGAGGCTGAGGTGTGACCTTGGAGGTTTGCAAAATTATGCAGGGCATGGATAGGGTAAATAGGCAAAGTCTTTTCCCTGGGGTTAGGGAGTCCAGAACTGGAGGGCATAGGTTTAGGGTGAAAGGGGAAAGCTATAAAAGAGACCTAAGGGGCAACTTTTTCACGCAGAGGGTGGTACGGGTATGGAATGAGCTGCCAGAGGAAGTGGAGGAGGCTGGTACAATTGAAACATTTAAGAGGGATTTGAATGGGTATACAAATAGGAAGGGTTTGGAGAGATATGAGCCTGGTGCAGGCAGATGGGACTAGATTGGGTTGGGATATCTGGTCGGCATGGACGGGTTGGACCAAAGGGTCTGTTTCCATGCTGTACATCTCTATGACTCTAAAGGTAAGTTTGCAGGTGGAGTAATTAGGAAGGCAAATGCAATGATGGCATTTATTTTGAGAGGACTTGAATATAAAAGCAGGGAGGTACTTGCGGGTCTAAAAGGCTCTGGTCAGACCATACTTGGAGTATTGTGCAGAGTTTTGGGCCCTAGATCTCAGGAAGGATGCACTGGCCCTGGAGCATGTCCAGAGGGGGTTCACGAGAATGGTCCCAGGAATGAAAAGCTTAATATATGAGGAATGGTTGAGGACTCTGGGTTGATACTTGATGGAGTTGAGAAGGATCGGGGGGGGGGGGGGTAACTTAGAGTAAAGGGGAGACCTTTTAGAACAGAGATAAGGAGAAACTTCTTCAGCCAGAGAGTGATGAATCTATGCAACTTATTGCCACTGAAGGATGTGGACGCGAGGTCAGAGTATATTTAAGACAAAGATAGATAGGTTCTTGAATATGAAAGGGATCAAGGTTTATGGTGAGAAAGTGGGAGACTGGGGGATGAGAAACTTATCAGACATTATTAAATTTATCAGAGCAGATCCAATGGGCTGAAAGGCCTAATTTCTGTTCCTAGGTCTTAAAGTCTAACAGACACTGTTCTGCAGACAAGCTCAAGAGTCCCGGAGGCTTTGTTGCCTTCCCATGGAGCGGGAATGAAAAGATCCAGCTGTCATGGTTTGCGAAGTAACTAATGATATAGGTAGAATGAGGAAGATTGCTCCGAGGTGTATAAGAGCTGCGGTTAAATTAAGCAGAACCAAAAAAGGTAATATCAAGTTACTATCTGAGAGACACAACCTAATTGGCACAACGTCAATAAAATTAAAGAGCTAAATGTATGACTCAAAGTTCAGCGTGAGAGAAATAGTTTTGAACTCATATGGGACATTGTCACCAGTATTAGGGAAGGAGAGAACTGTTCAGAAGGGAGGCTCCGTGTGTATCATACTGGACCAGAGTCCTGACAAATAACCTAAATAGGGCTGTAGACAGGGATTTAAACTAATAGGAGAAAGAGTTTAGTTGCATGGCAAATGATAAAATCAAAAGTTAAGGGAGAAGCTAAGGAGCGCAGGTTAATGATGAAGCTGATTGCTCCCAGAGGATAGAAAGGGACTGAAAGCATGAGTCATATTGCACCAAGCTATATATAAAGTAGGGAAATTTGATAATAGAACAAAATTAAGGACTTTGTATCTGAACATACGATGCATTTGGAATAAAATTAAGCTAACTGTGCAAATGGAGACAAATGGGCACGATTTGGGGGCAACTGAAAAGTGGCTACAGCGAGACCAAATTTGAAAGGATAAGCAAGAAGGAAAAGGAAATGGTGCAGTTTTTTTTTAGTATAAGGAAGTGATCAGTGCTGTAGTGAGAAATGATATCAGTACTGGAAGTCCAGATGGAATCAGTCTGGGTAGAAATTTAAAAAAAAAGGCAAGGGAAAATCACCCCGGTGAAAGTAATGTATAGATCCCCAACAGTAGTCCCGCAGTAGGACACAGTATAAATCAAGAAAAAGTGAGAACTACAGATGCTGGAGATCAGAGTCCAGAGTGTGGTGCTGGAAAAGCACAGAGGGTCAGGCAGCATCCGAGAAGCAGGAGAATTGACATTTCAGGCATAAGTCCTTAGTCAGGCTTATGCCCAAAATGTCAATTCTCCTATTCCACTGATGCTGCCTGACCTGCTGTGCTTTTCCAACACCACATTCTCGACACGTATAAACCAGGAAATACTGGGAACTTGTGAGAGAAGGTATAATAATAATCGTGCATTTTATTAACATGCATATAAACTGGATTATTCAAACTTGCAAAGGTTGTTTCGAGGAAGAGTTCATTGAATGTATTAGGGATTGCTTCTTGAAGCAATGTGTTTTGCAATCAACCAACCAGGGAGAAGAATATTTTGCATTTGGTATTACCAAATGAAGTGGGATTAAAAAATTATCTCATGATACCAAGGGTAGTATAGGAAAGAGTGGTCATAGCAGGTTATAATTTCAAATACAGTTGAGTGCAAGAAACTGGAGCCCCACACGATCACACTGGAGTTAAACAAAGGTAATCACACAATCTACTCTGGCTAAACAGATTTAGCAGAGTAGACTGGGTAGGAAGACTAAAAAGTAGGACAGTTGATGAGTATTGGTGATGTTTAAGGAGATTTTCAATTTAAATATATATGAGAAGTACATATGAGAAAGGAAGAAATAATTGTAAGGGGTAGAGGTGAAAACATCAATGGCTAAGGAAATTAAAGCTGTTACAAAGACAATTCAGAAGGTCGGTGTGGACTTGTTGGGCCAATTGGCCTGTTTCTATACTGCAAGTAATCTAATCTAAAGGTGGATAGCTACCTGGAAGACTGGGAAATTTTTAATGATTGAAGTTGTTACTAGAAAAGTAATAGAAACAGCAATGGTGATTTATGAAAGAAACAAAATATAAACATACTGCAAAAGCTTCTACACATATAGGAAAAGGGGAGAGAGAAGTTAAAATAAAATTCCATAAAAAAAGATTCTCCAGAGTTAATCATGGGGAATAATGGTAATTACTAAATCAATACTTTGCAGCACTTTTCATAGCAACGATGATAGTACCATTCCTAGTAACAGGTAATACAGAGGCTATAGAAAGAGAGGAACTTCGAACAATCAGTAAGGAAAAAAAGTACAGAGAAAACCATTGGGACTGAAGACAGACAAGACCCCCACGGCCTATTACCTACCTAGGGACTTAAAAGGAAGTGACAGTAGAGATAGTGGATCCATTGATTATAATATTCCAAAATTCCCCAGACGCAGAAGTTACAATGGATTGGCAAAATGCTAATACTGTTATTCAAAAAGGGAGAGAGTCAGAAAGTGGGAAACTATAGACTAGTTAAGTTTAATGTGTGCCACTGGGAAATCATTACTATCCATTATTAAGGAAGTAATAACAGAACATTTGGAAAGTCAATACAATCCTTCAGAATTAATGTAGTTTTCTGAAGAGTAAGCTATGTTCAACTAATTTGCTGGAGTTATTAGATGATTAACAAGCAAGATGGATAATGGACATTCTGTAGATGAAGTAAATCCAGTCTTCTATAAAGTAAAGGTGCCTCAAAAAGAATAATACACCAGATAAGATCACTCAGAGTTGGGATAATTTATTAGCTTAGATAGAGGAATGGCTAACCAACAGAAAGTGGAGAGTCAGGATAAATGGGTCTTTTTCTGGTTGGCAAGATGTGACTAGTGGGACTTCACAGGGTTCAGTCTTTGGGCCCTAACTATTTAGGATCTACATTAAATTACTTGGAGGCAGGAATAGAAGGTATTATAGCCAAATTTGCAGATAATACAAAAAGAGATGGGAAATTAAGTTGCAATGAAGAAATAATAAACTTACAGATGGATAGGTTAAGTTAGCAAGTTTTGAGAAGATTTGTAGCTCAGGTTGAGATTCTGGATGTAGGTTTGCCCGCTGGCTGGTGGCTAGTGGGGTGTTAAGGGGAGGTTTGTATTTAAGACATTTAGGTAGTACCGGTTTCCTTAGGCATTTGTGCAGGAAGCACAGCTTTCGCAGGTGGTGCTCTATCGGATGGCATTGGTATCCCATTTTCAGGCCAGTTTTAGCGTATTGTGCCCATAGGTGTTAGCGAGATTTGAGAAGATTTGTAGCTCCCGTTGAGTTTCTGGATGTTGGTTTCCTCGCTGAGCAAGCAAGCAAACCCACACCCAGGATAGGTTAAGTGAATGGGCCAAAATTTGGCACATGAAGTTTAACTTCAATGAGCAAGTTATCCATTTTGATTAGAGAAACAGAAAGCCAACTTATTATTGAAATGGACAGAAACTTGAATGCAGAGGGATCTGTGCACCCTCTGACATGTGTACAAGCACAACCAGTAATAAGGAAGGCAATTGGAGTTTAGTCACTTATTGCTAAAGGAACAGAGTATAACAGTAGATTGATTCCAGATCTTGAGAGATCGAGATTCTCTGGACTTTAGAAGAATGAGAGATTGAATTGAAATATGCTAAAGGGAATTGACACAGTAGACAGACAATGCCTCATGTGGAACATTCTAGAACAAGGTGTCATATTTTCAGTTGAAGGGGTAGCAGATTTAAAGAGCTGAGAAAATAAGTTGCTTCTCAAAAAGTGCATAAATCTATGGAATTCACTATTCTAGAGTATGGTGGATACTGGGGCATTGAGCAAATTTGAGGAGATAGACAGAGTTTTAAGGGTAATGGAGGGCAGACAGGAAGTAGAGTTAACGTCAAGAGGAGTTCAGCCATGATCGTACTAAATGGCAGAGCAAGGTCAAGGAACTAAATTGTCTAGTGCTGCTCCTAGTTTCTACATTCACTACACTCCTATTCAAAAAAAGATGATATCGCTGGCTAGACCATTATTTATTGCCCATCAGTAATTGCCCAGGAGGGCAGTTAAGAGTCAATGGCATAGCTGTGGATCTGAAGTTGCCAGATCAGGTAAGAAAGATAGTTTCCTTTCTTAAAGGACATTAGTGATTCAGATGGGCTTTTCTGAAAATCGATTAAATGGTCATTGTTAGACTCTTAATTCCAGATTTTTACTGAATTCAATTTCCACCATTCACTGCCGGGATTTGAACCCAGGTCCCCAGAACATCGGTTGAGTCTCTGAATTAACTACAGAAAAAGGTGAGGAGGAATCTGGTATAAATATGACAATTGGAGGAGGATCAATTTTACAGACCAAGAATATATTTGACAAGAGGAAATGATTTAAGATAACAGCAAAAGAAGCAATCATGAAATCTTTTAAAAATAAGCACTGTGATTAAATTGTGGAATGCACTGCCAGAAATTGTGAAGACTGATTCAAATACTATTTTCAGAAAGAAAGTAGTGAATAAACATCTGTAACGAAGTTTTGGGATATGTAGAAAGCACTGAAACATCCAGAATAGAAGAAACTAAGCAGGGGAGAAATTAAAACTGTGTTCATAAATAGTACTGGGAAAACTACTGGGACAAAAGGCTGACAAAACTCCCACACCTGATGGTTGACATCCTAAAATTTTAGTCAGAGGTAAATGTAGGGAAATGGATCTGGGTGGGTTACTCTTCAGAGGTTTGGAGTGGACTTGTCGGGCTGAATGTCCTATTTCCACACTGTAGGGATTCTATGAAAGAGCTGCAGAGAGAGATGATGTTCTTTTGTATTCTTTCAAAGTTCCCTAGATTCTGCAAAAGCTCCAGTAGTTTGGAAAATGACATGCAACATTATTATTCAACAAAACAAACAAGCGTGGCGGATAAAAAGGAAGAAACATTGCACCAGTTGAACCAAGATTGGGAAAAATGCTGGAATCAAAGATGAAATGTCGGACACTTCGAAAATAATACAATTAAAGCAGAGACAATCTTTTGTAAAAAAAAGATGTTGGACCAATTTGGGTTCTTTGAGGATGCTTGAAGTAGTGTGGAGAAAGGAGAACGAGTAGATGTAATGCATTTGGATTTTCCAGAGGGAGTTGGCATGGTGTCAATATATCATAACAGAACTGGAAAACAGAAGTGAATGTACTACTGCCAAATTTGTGGATAACGAAAATAAATTGGAAGACAAGTAATGACAATGACAGAGCCTACAAAGAAACAGACAGACTGAGTGGGCAAAAATCCGGGAGATAGAATATAATGTGGGAAAATGTGAGGTTGTGCACCTTTGCAGATAGAAGAGCTCATTATTTGAACATCAAAAGACTTTAGAAAAGCTACAGCATCAAAGAATTTGGGAGTTCTTGTGCATAAACCTAAAAGGCCAGCATCCATGTTCAGCGAGTAACAGGGAAGGCAAATGGATGTTAGCTGTTATTTTAAAATTGGATGATGTATAAAAATAGGGATATTTTGCTAAAACTACAAGTCACTAAATAGCCTTGATTTGAAATACTGTGAACAGCTTAGCCCACTTACCCAAGACATACTGGAATCAAAGGTAGTCCAGTTATGGAGACATCTTATGAAGATTGAGCAGGTAGGGCATGTACTCATCGAGTTTAGAAGAATGACAGGAAACCTCATTAGAGCAAAACATTCCTAGGGGACTTAGGAGTAGATGCTGAGCAGTTGTTTCCTCTGAAACAGTCTAAGACCAGACAGCATAGTCTAAGAGCAAAGATCACCCATTTAAGGCAGAGATGAGGATTGTTTCCCCTCCCAATCTGTGGAATTCTTACTGCATAAGGCTAGAGGCTCAGTGTTTAAGTATATTCAAGGGTGAGATAGATGGATTCTTAAATCAAGGATTATGGAATCAAGAGTTATGAAAAAAATACAGGTAAAGTGGACTTGAAGATTATCAGATCTACCATTGAATAAGAAAGAGGAGACCTGATGAGCCAAATGCCCACTTCAGTTCATCCATCGTATTGGGGGGGGAAGAGAGAGAGGAGAGAGAGCTGGGGAAGGGATTTGCAGAATTGTTCTTGCAGAAAGCTGGTATCGGTGTGAAATTTTGTTCTGTACCCTAACTATTCTATGGTTCAATAAAAGCAGTGGATTTCCCACCACAGAAATACAACAGGTCAGGTTTCACCAAACCTGGAATTTATCCAGACACCACAACATATAAAAAGGACATGTTGGCCTCAAAAGGAATGCAGCACATTCTCCAGAACATTAACAAGACTTCAAGGTTTGAAAGATTATAAAAAGCTTTCTTCTGTGACACAGAGTAACTAGATGATTTGATGGATGTTTTCATGATTTAGAAAGAACCTCATTGATTAGATTAAGATAAAGTTCTTGCACTTATGGGGAAGCTTAGAGGGAACACAACAGTTAAATCAGAGCCAGGACGTTTGACAGAGGAGTCAGAAGACACTTCTTGTAGTTTTTTTTTAAAAATGCAACTCTACCACAAAAGAGACAGACACAACTCATTGGAAAACATTTGAAAAATTTGAGATTGATAGATTTTTGCTATCCAAGCAAGTGAAGTTTTGGGGAGCCAAGACTGTTGGAAAGAGTTAGTATACAGTTCAACTATAATTTCTTGAATGGTAGAAGAGACTTGATTTTTCACAACTTATTCATGTTACTAAAACAAGTGATTAAAGTTGGGATTTTCCTGCCATGTATGAATAATCTATGCACCATTTTAATTAAAATAAATGCCCAGTAAGTTAGGCAATTGGTTTGCAATTTTCAAAGAAATAAATATTAAGACTGGATTAATTCCAAAGATGAATCTAAATGTATGAGTTTAACTAGTACTGTACTAATGTTTAAATACTGCACAAACCTGTGTGTTCTGGTAGTTGGCTTCAAACTGAGTTCCAGTCCCATTACAGACACCATAATGTTCAGAACTAGATTTGGTCTTGTATTCAATTGCAGTTGGGCCATTTTCTACATTAAATGGTTCCTTAGAAATGCCTTCATCTGACCAATTTAATACAGCTGTTGCAGCTGAAACAATCTCTGACGTACTTATGACATTATTATATACGGAAGAACTTTCAACGATACAAGATTTCGGGGTTGAACTCTCTATTCCGGTGATGATTTCATTTGATGCCTCTACAAAACCATTTATAAGAGTTGCAGAATTCATCTGCACATTATTTACAGTACTGTTTGTATTGTATGCACAGTGTGCAGATTCACTGACAGGAACTCTGGGCTTGAACAGTTTATTTCTCATTCGTTTTCTCGTTTTACAGTCAGAAGAACACCTAATTGAAGAGTTGGTATTCATCTTGCTATTCTGGTGTGCATATGTAGCATGGCAATCTTCTGAATTATTGCAGTGACTGTTGGAGTCAGCTGAAACATTTAGCTCCTTGGGTTCTGAAGTGAGCTGAAAGTCAAGCTTTTCTTTGCCAGACATATGAAGCAAACCATCCTCACTAATTAGGCAATATTTGGATATTCTGTCCTCAACAGACATGGAAAGTGCTTCTTCTGCCTGAACAACACCAGTTTCCCACTGTGTGTGCACTTTAACAGAAACCTAAAAACAAAAGAGAAGTCTCGAGTTAGCATAAAGCTTACAATGTAAAAGTAAACAATTACTATAATTTATTGATGGCACTGATCAAATGGGAGTTAGCTTCAATCTACAGTCCTGTATAAGCAGTGCCACAATAAATCACCAGAATCTACAAGGACTGCTTTGTATAATGATGTAAATTGATGCAAATTGTGGAATATTCATTCAGAATTTGGGTTTCTGGTTTTTGAGATAATAACTGATGGGTTTTCAGAATGCTTGAAACGAATAATTAACTTTAAGCATTTCTGAAGCCATGGTGATTTCGTTCAAAAAAATGTGGAGGTATGGCTTTAGAATTACTGCGTTTTGTGCACCATAATTAGACTCTCATTTATTCGATTGCTTTGCATCTTAAATAGTGGCTCTCAAAATTTGAAATGTGTTCTGGACGTTGTTTTTATTTTAAAGCTTCAAGGGAACTGCCGTGAGTTCAGAGATTGTTTTAGTTTCACATTTGACTTTGAGTGGGACAGTACAGTGAAGTCCTTGGAATAGGACAGCTCAAAAAGCATTCGTCAGACAGATGTATGATGAATTAGATCTTGGAGTGAGAGTTGGCGTTAGTCACACACTACAGTATTGGTACAACTCCCACAAGGGATTATTTAAAGCTGAATCTATTTAAGCGGGTATGTGATGACTCCAGGAAAAAGCTATGTGCAGTTCTAGTCGAAGGGTTGAAGTCACAAGTGGCTATCAAATTTGTATTAGAAAACAGATAGAATATTCCAAATTATCATAATTTCTTTTGTAATAAACTTCTGTTTTACTGTTCAAGCAAAATCTGCAGCATTACAAACTTGCATTTCAGCAGATTACTCAACTAAAACCAAAACAAGTATGCTGTAACCAGCTAGCTTCCTGTCTGGGATATGATTTGTTTGGCAATAATAGGTGGGACCATAACAATAGCATAGTGAAATTTCACTGTCAACTATGAGATCATAGACGTCACACACAAAGAATTTAATTAACTTTGAATGTGAAGTTACAAGTTATACTTGAATGTGGTAATTTAATTATTCAGCAAATCTAGGCATACTATCAACAAACAAACAAGGCTCAAACTGTAAAGATATCCATTACTGCACCTGCTGAGAATCACTGATGTTCAGAATGAACCATGTCTGTAACAGCAACCAATTAAGTAACAGGTTTTTGTTTTGTTTCAACCATCAGCCACGCCTTAAAATAAAAAATCAATCATTTAATGAATTATTTGCCATCATCTCATCACATGCCTGCTGAGACAATTATTTCATTGAAATGGTGGGGCAACACTGACCTAGTTCTATTCTTATTTATTCCAATAGACAAGGAATAGCTACCAATACCTTTAGCCATTTCTGCAGTTATCACTGCTGCTCTCCATGGATCTATCTTTGGACCCAGAATCTTATTCTATATGTTTTCCTCTTGGCAACAATATAGCAAAATGTCATTTTCCACAATGTTAGCAACCTGAACATTTTTAGCCAACTCTGCAGCCATTCTAAGATCATTCTTTTCCATAACAAATCATCCATCTCCTCTAGTGTCACCAAAACCCTTACGCATTCCTTTGTTACATTAAGATTTGACAATTCCAACCTATTTGAAGTTGTGAAAAGCTCAGTTTCTGAGTCCTATGGGACACCAAATGTCATTTACTCGCGTTCGTTAATCTCCCTGCTAAACAGACCTTAATTTAAAATTCAAGCTACTCTGAAATCCATCCAAGATCTGATAATATCCTCCGTCAGTATTCTCCCCAGATTCACAGCAGGGATGCGTATCCCTTCACTTGTAGAGTCTTGAGCATCCCCAATTTTTAGCACTCCAACCTCAATTGCCATATCAATAGCTGTTTATAGCCAAAACTCTAAAATTGCCTCCAATAACCCAAAGACTCTCTACTTTTCTCTAACACAGTGCTTACAGCCCAAACATTTAACCAAGATTTTGGTCAACATCCTGAACTATTCCCTGTAAGGTGTAATGTCAAATTTTATTTTTTTAATGTTACAGGAAGGACCGAAGATTGTCTTATTATTTTGAAAACACTTAATGTTAGCAGCTTTTGAAGCTTTTTACAGGAAGAGAAATACAGTACAACTGTTAAATCAGTTTCTTTTAAAAACTAATTAGTCAATTTCAGAGTGTATCCAAGTGTATTGGATCTTTATTACTGATTGCTGCCTTCAGTGCAAGAGGGAAAAAAAGGATAAAATCTCACACACAGCACCTTGTTTCTATGCACATCAGTTTCCCCATTTTTGGCATTTCTTTGAACCAGCAGCTCATACTGATGTCTTCCTTCAAATGGTTCAACCACTGCTGAAGCAACCCAGGCGTGTTCAACAACGATGCCAAAAAACCGAACGTAATATTGTCGGCAGGGCCGCCTGCTGGGTTCTAATAAAAACAAACATTAAAACAAACACGTCAGCAATCCAAAATGATTATCAAAGGTTTATTTAAATTTAGCTTCTGTGGCTATGTACTTAATTTTACAAACATTGAAGTAAACATTTAGTAAAGTGCCACCCTTTCCAATAGATCATTGGTAGTACAGAGCTTGAACACTGCTGCAGATAGACATTCACTCTCAAGACAATTTAAGAATAACAACGTAAATACAAAAACAAATTTCACTGTATGAGATGATGATGATGATTGGTTGGCAAGTAGACCAATTGGTAGGGGTGATGCTATGGAGAATGAATCAGTTAGGGAGGACTGACAGTTAAGTCCAAACTGATGCTGAAATAGGGCAAACCAAAGTCATTTTGTAGAATAACAGCGAGCCCAATCACATTTCTAGCTATATAAACTCAAAGAGGCTGTTACTGTGGGTCCGTAGAAGTCCCCAATCTACCTCAGATACCTTGGAAGGGAAAAGTGTCTCAAATTTTTAAGCAAGAGATTAAATTAGCTGGTTCATGTTAGTACTATGCAGCAGCAACAAGTACAATGTTCACCACTACCAAGTTGCTTCCATCAAGTCAAAAAGACATTCGGCCTACCACATTGAATTATGCAACATATAATTTTCAGTGCCATAGTGATACTAGGTATGCAGGCTTTATGTCTGAAAATTTAGCCGGAATTATCAAACAGCATACCTCTTCAGTTGTTTGCAATAAGGTATGACTCTTCCTTAACTGCCATGTTTGTAAAACTTTATACACAATGTGCTTCCATAAATGGACAGTATTTGCTAAGCAATCCAGAGTTTGCCAAGATTAGACTTACAGTGTGGAAACAGGCCCTTCGGCCCAACAAGTCCACACCGACCTGCCGAAGCGCAACCCACCCATACCCCTACGTTTACCCCTTACCTAACACTACGGGCAATTTAGCTTGGCCAATTCACCTGACCCGCACATCTTTGGACTGTGGGAGGAAACCAGAGCACCCGGAGGAAACCCACGCAGACACGGGGAGAACGTGCAAACTCCACACAGTCAGTCGCCTGAGTCGGGAATTGAACCCGGGTCTACAGGCGCTGTGAGGCAGCAGTGCTAACCACTGTGCCACCGTGCCGCCCACAACAGAGACAGGTTGTTGGCTCTGCACCAGTCGGTTAGCCGCTGTGCCTGCTCTCTGTGTGCTGACTCGTCGTTCCTGCTAATGAGACCCACTACAACCATGTCATCAGTGAACTTGATAATGCGATTCGAGCTGTGCATCGCTGCGCAGTTGTGTGTCAGCAGGGTGAACAGCAGTGGCCTGAGCACACAGCCCGGAGGGGATCCGCGTGCTCAGTGTGAGGGTGTTGGAGATGCTGTTCCCAATCCGGACTGACTGAGGACTTCTGCTGGCAACCAATTTATGAACTCAATGGAGTGCACCAATGCATAATAGAATACAAATTAATATACAAGGCTCTCTATTTTGCAGGCAGAAATAATATGTATACACATTAATTGTCACAGGAACATTCAAATGTTTCAGTTTTCAAGGTAATGCCCTGACCAAACAACCTGCCTGATTTAAGACACAAAGAAAGCTACACTGAACTGTCAGTCATCACATGACTGCTGCACTGTTGATGGCTACACATCTCACTGTATAAAAAAGCAGCTTCCTTTTACAATGGTATTTTTCATATTTGTTCCAATGAGTATAAGACAAATACTTGGTGAAAATGTATTTTCCCCCCAAAATATGTAAATATCTGCTGAACGTTTCCCCAGATGACAAACTTCTGGATCTCAGTTGGCACACCACGATGAAAAGACAAAATCCGGGGAGTAAGACAAGAGAATTAACTGCAGGCTGATAACCTAGAATAGAAAATCATTTATTCAATATTGGCAGTGACCAATTAAGATCAACATTTATTGCCCAATTTAGGTGGCGAGCAAACACAAGAGGGGGATGGGACAGCTGACCTATTCATCCATGACACGGTACACATAGAAGTCTGTTTGGGAGGAATCCCCAAAATTGCAACCCACTGAAGGCAGTGTGACTTGGCAGATGAACTTGCATGCTCTCATGCATCTACTATCATTGCCATTCCAGATGGTAAAAATTGCAGGCATGGGAGGTGCGACAGAAGCAGCCTTTTCAAACAAGAAAATCGTTCATGACTGTCAGCAAAGATATATCCCAGTGAGGAAGGAAGATTCTGGGAAGGGGATAAGCTGACCACAATAAACTAGGGAAGCTAAAGACAGCATCAAATTGAAAGAAAAGCATACAACATAGGAAAGGTTAGTGATAAGTCAGAAGATTAGGAACATCTTCAAAGCCAACATAAGATGACCACAAAAATAGATGGGGTGAAAGAAAAATAAACTCAGCAAACTAGCAAGTAACAAAGACACACCAACTAGGAAACAGGCCTGCGTAGACTGAGTATTGTGAAACAAGAAAAGGACAAATTGATAATTTAGCTATGCAAGGGCGTTTGGGGAGGAGTGACCATAATATGATGAATTCATTAAGACGGAGAGAGATGCGGCGGATTCTGAGAAGCATCCTTAACCTAAGCAGAGAAAATGATGATGCTATGGAGGTGCCATAAATTGGGTAGCGTCACTCAAAAGTACGACAGCGGACAGGCAATGACAAACATTAAGAGAAAAAAAGTAGCTGGAAGAATTGCAAAAATTGTTCTTTCCTGTCTTTCTTCCTAAAACAGGAAAGGGCTGGTCTCGGCTAACAACGAAATTCTGGATGGTATTAAATGCACATAAGGGGCGTACAAATTGGCTAAAAAGAAACAGCAGCAGAGCTGAGGATTGGGAGTAGTTTAGATATTAGCAAAGGATGACAAAGGGATTCATTAACAGGAGAGCAAAAGAAAGTACAAGGGTAAGTTTTCAAGGAACATATAACAGATTTTACAATCAGTTTGTGTGAAGAGAAAATGATTGAAGACAAATGTAGGTCACTTACAACCTGAAACCGGGAAAGTTACAATGGGAAATAAAGAGATGTCAGATCAATTAAACACATAATTTGGTTCCATGCTCAAAGGAGGAAACAAAGAATATCCCCAAAACATGGGAAACAATCTAGAGAGGAACTGAAGAAAATTAGTATCAGTAGGAAAATAACATTAGGGATTAAAGGTTGACAAATACGGGTTCCAACAAACTACACATCAGAGTAGATAGGGAAATGACTGTAGAAATAGCAAATGCATTTGTGGTCATCTTTGAAGAGTCCATTAACTCTGGAACATTCCGATGGATTTAAGGGTAAATCAAAGAATTTTTTTTTAAAAAATAGACACAAAATAGGGATTTAAATTGACTGGTTAGCTTGACATTGGTGGTAGGAAAAATGTTAGAATCCATAATAAGATTTAATCGCACAGCATTTGGAAAACAGTGACAGAATCAAATAAACAGACAGCTTAAGTTTATGAAAAAGAAAACACAGTTTAAAAATACATTGGAATTTTCAGAATGTAGAGTTGATAAGGGGGTGGCAGGGGAAATCACTCCCAAGGGGGTTTACTTGGGCTTTCAGAAGACGTTCAAAAGCATCCTACACTGAACCACAAGATCATATTAACTAGGAACTGGGAGTCGGCCATTTGGCCCCTCAAGCCTGTTGCGCCATTCAATTGGATTATGGGTGATCTGACACTCTTCACATCTACTTTCCTGCATTGTTCTTATAAACCGATTCTCCTAGGTGATCAAGAATCCCTGCTAGTTTTAAATATACACAAGGACTGTGCCATGTACTTCTCTATGACAAGGTCTTCCAAAGACTCAACCCTCAAGGTTTCATTTCAGTGTTAAATTAGTGCTGCTTAATTCTGAGACTATGCCCTCTGGTCCTAGACAACTATGAGCAGAAACATCTCAGCATTCAGCCTCCTGTCTGGGTAATCCAAGATGGAGGATGGGAAAAATTTCTGGCTGTAACAGCTGCTCCTTTTTTGAGATATTTTACATGCTGGAGGTGATTTCTTAGAATTCCAAGAGCAGTAATTACTGTTTTATTGTTTTGGAAATGGCAGTTTTAAAAGGGAGAAGGACAGACAACAAAGGAAGCAGATGGAGAGGGGGGGAGAGAGAGAGAGAGAGAGAGAGAGAGAGAAAGAGAGATGAGGCAGTGTTTTGTAGAGGAATAAGACCGTGTTAATTTCTGGGTCTGCAGATTGTGAAGGAGCAAAAATGGCATTTAGTAGAGTGATATGTACTTCTCGTCAGATGTGGGAGTTTAAAGAGAGTTTACGGTTACTGCGGATTAAATCTGCTATAAATGCTGTTGGATGCGAATATTATCAGATCGAATGGATTGGTTGGAGAGACAGTTAGAAGAAATGAGGAATTTGCAACAGCAACAGTTTGTGATGGATGGCGGTTATAGGAAGGGGGGGGGAAAAGGCTCATAAATGGGTTAAACTCCAGGAAAGGTAAGAGAGGTAAGCACCAAGTGCAAGAGTCTTTTGGGGATATACCCATTTCAAATAGAAATGCTGGTTGGAAAATGTAGAGGGAGATGAATTCTCAGGGGAACGTAGCACGAACAGCCAAGTTTCTGGTATTGAGACTGGCTCTAATGCAACGAGTGGTACGTTGGCTTCCAAGAGATCAATTGTGTTAGGGGACTCTAGACCGAGGTACAGACAGACATTTCTGTGGCCAGCAGCGAAAAATCAGAATGGTGTTGTTTCCCTGGTGCCAGGATCAAGGATGTCTCAGAGAGAGTGCAGAATGTTCTCAAGGGGGAAGAGGGGCCAGCAAGAGGTTATAGTAAAGGTGCGGGGGGGGGGGGAGGACCCCAGGGAGGAAGTGAGGCAAGAGATCAACCTGAGACTGGTATAGTTGAGAACAGAAGTGAGTCAAACAAACAAACAAACAAACAAACAAACAAACAATCAGGGCAGGCAGAGACAAGATAGGACAAATAAATTAGACTGCATTTATTTCAATGCGAGGGGTCTAACTGGGAAGGCAAATGAACTCAGGGCATGGTTAGGAACATGGAACTGGGATATCATAGCAATTACAAAACATTGGTCAGGGATGGGCAGGACTGGCAGCTTAATGTTCCAGGATACAAATGCTACAGAGAGGATGGAAAGAGAGGCAACAGAGGAGGGGGGAGTGGCGTTTTTGATGAGGGATAGCATTACAGCTGTGCTGAGGGAGGATATTCATGGAAATACATCTAGGGAAGTTATTTGGGTGGAACTGAGAAAGAAGTAAGGGATGATCACCCTATTGGGATTGTATTATAGACCCCTAATAGTCAGAGGGAAATTGAGAAACAAACGTGCAATGAGATTTCAGCTATCTGTAAGAATAATAGGGTGGTTATGGTAGGGGATTTTAACTATCCAAACAGACTGGGACTGCCATGATGTTAAAGGTTTAGATGAAGAGGAATTTATTAAGTGTACACAAGACAATTTTCTGATTCAGTATGTGGATGTACCTCCGAGAGAAGGTGCAAAACTTGACCTACTCTTGGGAAATAAGGCAGGACAGGTGACTGAGGTGTCAGTGGGGGAAGTATTTGGGGCCAGCGACCATAATTCTATTAGATTTAAAATAGCGATGGAAAAAGCATAGACCAGATCTAAAAATTGAAGTTCTAAATTGGAGAAAGGCCAATTTTGACGGTATTATGCAAGAACTTTCGAAAGCTGATTGGGGCAGATGTTTGCAGGTAAAGGGACGGCTAGAAAATGGGCAGCCTTCAGAAATGAGATAACGAGAATCCAGAGAAAGAATATTCCTGTTAGGGCGAAAGGAAAGGCTGGTAGGTATAGGGAATGCGGAATGACTAAAGAAATTGAGGGTTTGGTTAAGAAAAAGAAGGAAGCATATTTAAGGTATAGACAGGATAGATCGAGTGAATTCTTAGAAGAGTATAAAGGAAGTAGTGGTATACTTAAGAGGAAAATCAGGAGGGCAAAAAGGGGACATGAGATAGCTTTGGCTAATAGAATTAAGGAGAATCTAAAGGGTTTTTACAAATACATTAAGGATAAAAGGGTAATTAGGGAGAGAATACAGCAAGGCGTCCTTTGTGTGGAGACACAGAAAATGGGGGAGATCCTAATGAGTATTTTGCATCAGTGTTTACTGTGGAAAAGGATATGGAAGATATAGACTGTAGGGAAATAGATGGTGGCACCTTGCAAAATGTCCATATTACAGAGAAGGAAGTGCTGGATGTCTTGAAACGGGTAAAGGTGAATAAATTCCCAGGACCTGATCAGGTGTTCCCTAGAATTCTGTGGGAAGCTAGAGAAGTGATTGCTGAGATATTTGTATCATCGATATTCGCAGATAAGTTGCCGGAAAACTGGAGGTTGCTAACATGGTGCCACTGTTTAAGAAGGGTAGTAAGGATAAACCAGGGAGCTATAGACCAGTGAGCCTGACATCGGTGGTGGGCAAGTTGTTGGAGGGAATCCTGAGGGACAGGATGTACATGTATTTAGAAAGGCAAGGACTGATTAGGGATAGTCAACATGGCTTTATGCAAGGGAAATCATGTCTCACAAACTTGACTGAGTTTTTTGAGGAAGTTACAAAGAGGATTGATGAGGGCAGAGCGGTAGATGTGATCCATTTGGACTTCAGTAAGGCGTTCGACAAGGCCCCCATGGGAGACTGATTAGCAAGGTTAGATCTCATGGATAACAGGGAGAACTAGCCATTTGGATACATAACTGGCTCAAAGGTACAAGACAGAAGGTGGTGGAGGGCTGTGTTTCAAACAGGAGGCGGAGGGTTCTTTTTTCAGACTGGAGGCCTGTGACAGGTGGATTGTCACAAGGATCGGTGCTGGGTCCTCTACTTTTTGTCATTTACATAAATGATTTGAATGCGAGCATAAGAGGTACAGTTAGTAAGTTTGCAGATGACACCAAAATTGAAGGCATAGTGGCAGATGGAGTTTAATTCAGATAAATGGGAGGCGCTGCATTTTGGGAAAGCAAATCTTAGCAGGACTTATACACTTAATGGTAAGGTCCTAGGGAGTGTTGCTGAACAAAGAGACCTTGGAGTGCAGGTTCATAGCTCTTTGAAAGTGGAGTCGCAGGTAGATAGGATAGTGAAGGCGGTGTTTGGTATGCTTTACTTTATTGGTCAGAGTATTGAGTACAGGAGTGGGGAGGTCATGTTGTAGCTGTACAGGACATTGGTTAGGCCACTGTTGGAATATTGTGTGCAATTCTGGTCTCCTTCCTGTCAAAGATGTTATGAAACTTGAAAGGATTCAGAAAAGAATTACAAGGATGTTGCCAGGGTTGGAGGATTTGAGCTACAGGGAGAGGCTGAACAGGCTGGGGCTCTTTTCCCTGGAGCATCGGAGGCTGGGGGGTGACCTTATAGAGGCTTTCAAAATTATGAGGGGCATGGATAGGGTAAATAGGACAAGTCTTTTCCCTGGGGTCAGGGATCCAGAACTACAGGGCATAGGTTTAGGGTGAGAGGGGAAAGCTATAAAAGAGATCTAAGGGGCAACTTTTTCACGCAGAGGAAGGGTTTGGAGGGATATGGGCCGGGTGCTGGCAGGTGGGACTAGATTAGGTTGGGATATCTGGTCGGAATGGACAGGTTGGACCGAAGATTCTGTTTCCATGCTGTACATCTCTGACTCTGTCAAGCTCCTTAAGAAACCTGTATACCTCAGAGATCACACAGAATCCCAATGCGTTTAACCTTTACTCATAAGACACACCCTCCATAGCAGGAATCATCTTTGTGAGCGTTCTCTGAACTGCCTCGATTTAAATAGTATTTTTACTTAAATAGGGTGACCAAAACTTCCAACAATACTCCAGATGTGGTCACACCTGGAGCTCGTACATCTGCAGTAAAACATCTCTGCCCTTATACTCCAATCCCCTTGAAATAAGGGCCAATATTCCATTAGCCTTCCTGATCACCGGCTGCACCTGGATTCTAGCTTTTGTGTTTTATGCACAAGTACCCTCCAAGTCCCTCTGTGTTGCAGCTTTCTGCAGGTTTTCCTCCATTTAAACAATATTCTATTCTTTTGTTCTGTTCCAAAGTGAACAAGTTCACAATTTAACTTTTTGCATTCTTAATTAACCTATCAATATCTCTCCACAAACCATTCCAACCCTTTCTCATCCTGCCTTTCCCCTTACTTGCAAATTTGGCAACAGTACTTTCACTTACACATACACATGGTTAATAAACAATTGGAGGTCAAGCACAGACACTTGTGAAATCCCGACGGTCATAGGTTGCCAACCTGAAGAAAACCCTTATCCCCACTTGCTGTTTCATGCCCATTAACCAATTCTCTCTATATACCAATATTACCTCCAATGCTGTGGCTCTTATTCCGTGAGTTAACATTGAGGGGTACCTTGACAAATCCCTTTAAGTTCAAATATAACGCATTTACTGATTCCCCTCTAACTGCTATGAAGGGGACATCCTCAAAAAAACCTAATAAAATTAGTCAGACCTGATTTCCCTTTCATGTAGCCATGCTCACTCTGCTTTATTAGATGATCTTGCAAATTTTCTATGACTTCCTTAAAATCGATTCCTGTAGTCTATTGTTGGAAAAGTAATCAGCCTATAGTTACCCACTTTTTGTCTTCCCTTTTTGAATTGGGATGCCCATATTGGCAATTTTCCAACCCTCTGGCACTTCCTCAGAATCCAAGGATTTTTAGGAAAAAAACAACCAATACATACATTTTTGTAACTCCCCCTGTTAGTATCCTAGTGAGCAAGCCATCAAGGCTGGGGACTTCTGTCTTTAGCCCCATTAGTTTGACTAGTACTACTTTGCTAGCAATAGCGATAATACTTCATCCCTCCCCCATATCCTTTAGTTTAATGGGATATTCATAGCATTCCAATGTAAGGACTGATGCAAAATGTCTATTTAATTTTTCTGCCATTTCCCTTTTGGCCATAACCACCTCATGAGGGGCCTATGTTTTTCTCCATAACTTTCTTCTAAGACGTCTATATTCAGTGACCTCTTGCTTCCTTTCATATATTTAAGACCGTAAAACATAAGAGTGGAAACAAGGCCATTCAGCCAATCGCGTCCACTCCACCGTTTACCCACACTCTCCCCGTAGCCCTTAACTCCTTGCGAGATCAAGGATTTATCAATCTCTGCCTTGAAGACACCCAACATCCTGGCCTCCACTGACCCTCCATGGCAATGAATTCCATAGGCCCACCACTCTCTGGCTGGAGAAATGTCTCATTTCCGTTCTAAGTTGACCCCCTCTGATTTTAAGGCTATGCCCACAGGTCCTAGTCTCCCCGGAGAGGAGAAAGTGAGGTCTGCAGATGCTGGAGTATCAGAGCTGAAAATGTGTTGCTGGAAAAGCGCAGGTCAGGCAGCATCCAAGGAACAGGAAATTCGATGTTTCGGGCATAAGCCCTTCAGCAGAATGAAGGGCTTATGATTCCTGATGAAGGGCTTATGCCCGAAACGTCGAATTTCCTGTTCCTTGGATGCTGCCTGACCTGTTGCGCTTTCCCAGCAACACATTTTCAGCTCCTAGTCTCCCCATCTAACGGAAACTACTTCGCAGCGCATGCATTATCTTGTTAAGTTTCTATTAGATCTTCCTTCAACCTTCTAAACTCTACTGAATACAATACCAGGATCCTTAGACAATCATATGTTAGCCCTACCATTCCAAGGATCATGCATGTGAATCTCCATTGGACATGCTCCATTGCCAGTATGTCCTTCCTGAGGTGTGGGGCCCAAATTTGGACACAATATTCTAAAAGGGGCCTAACTAGAGCTTTATAAAGTCTCAGAAACAGATCCTTGCTTTTATATTTCAACCCTCTCAAAATAAATGACAACATTACATTTGCTTTCTTAACCATGGACTCAACCTGCAAATCAACCTTTAGAGAATCCTGGACTAGCATGCTCAGATTCCTTTGTATTTTGGCCTTATAAATTTTCTCACCGTTTAAAAAAAAAATCCATGCCTGTATTCTTTTTTCCGAAATGCAAGACCTCGCACTTGCTCACATTGTATTTCATCAACCATTTCCTGGACCACTCTCCTAAAACTGTCTCAATCTTTCTGCAGTCTCTCCACCTCCTCAGTACTATCTGCCTGTCCGCCTAACTTTGTATCATCGGCAAATTTCACCAGAATGTTCCGTGTCCCTTCATCCAGATCATTAATAAAATGAACAAGCTGAGGCCCCAACACTGAACCCTGCGGAACACCACTTGTCACTAGCTGCCATTCCAAAAACGAAGCTTTTATCCCAACTCTCTGCCTTCTGTCAGACAGCCAAACCTCAATCCATGCCAGTAGCTCACCTTGACCACCATGGGCCCTGACCTTACTCAGCAGCCTCCAGTGAGGCACCTTATTAAAGGGCTTTAGGAAGTCTAGATAGATGACATCTCCTGGATTTCCCTGGTCTAACCTACTTGTTACCTCTTCAAAGAATTCTAACAGGTTGTCAGGCACGACTTCCCCTTACTAAGTTCTAATCTGACACTACACTTCCAAGAACTTAGAAATCTTATCCTTAACGATGGATTCTAGACTTTTACCTTCAACAGAGGTTAGGCTAATCGATCTTTAATTTTCCATCTTTTGCCTTGATCCTTTCTTGAACAAGGGTTACAACAGTGATTATCCAATCATCTTGGACTCGCCCAGACTCTGGTGTTTCCTCAGCCACCTCCCTCAGAACTCTAGTGTGTAGCTCATTGAGGCCAGGAGATTTATCAATTTTTAGACCTTTTAGCTTTTCTAACCCTTTCTCTTTTGTAATAGCTACCATACTCCACTCTGCCCCCTGACTCTCCTTAATTGTTGGGACACTGAGTCAGTCTTCACAGTGGAAGACATGAGTAAAGTATTTAAATTCTTTAGCTATTTCCTTATCTCCTATCACGAACCTTCCAGCATCAAGTTGGAGTGGACCAATTTCTACTTTTGCCCTCGTGTTTTTTTTATGTATTGAAAGAAACTTTTACTATAATTTCTATTATTACTGGCTAGCTTACCTTCACATTTGATCCTCTCCTTCCTTATTTCTTTGTTTGTAGTCTTCCCAATCTTCTGATTTCCTAATGCTCTTGGTCACTTCATAGG
The DNA here is from genome assembly GCF_020745735.1 of Hemiscyllium ocellatum. Classification (NCBI taxonomy): domain Eukaryota; kingdom Metazoa; phylum Chordata; class Chondrichthyes; order Orectolobiformes; family Hemiscylliidae; genus Hemiscyllium; species Hemiscyllium ocellatum. Next base: position 694,695 of record NC_083416.1, read on the forward strand.
CACTCTTTTTCTCTTTGATGCATTTTCTGACTTCCTTTGTCAGCCATGGCTGTCCAATCCCTCCCTGGATTATGTTTCTTTTCTTTGTGATGAACCGCTGTACTGCATCCTCAATTACACCCAGAAACTCCTGCCATTTTTACTCTACTGTCTTGCCCACTAGGCTCTGCTTCCAGTCGATGTTCGTCAGCTCCTCTCTCATGCCCTGTAATTACCTTTATTCAACTGTAACACCATTACATCCGATTTTGCCTTCTCTCTTTCAAACTGCAGACTGAACTCTACCCTATTATGATTGGTGCATCCTAAACATCCCCTTACTTTAAGGTCTTTTATAAAGTCTGACTCATTACATAGCATTAAGTTCAGAATAGCCTGCTCCATCACAAGCTGTTCCAAAAAGCCATCCTGTAAGCATTCTATGAACTCCCTTTCTTTGGATCCACTGGCAATATTATTCACCCAGTCCACCTGCATATTGAAGTCTGCCGTAATCACCATGACCTTGCCTTTCTGACAAGCTCTATCTACTTCCCGGTACATCTTGCACCCCTCGTCCTGGTCACTGCTGGGAGGTCTGTACATAACTCCCATTATGGGTTTTCTGTCTTTATGGTTCCTCAACTCCACCCAGACTCCACATCCTCTGACCCTGTCATTCAGTGTCATAGATTTAATTTTGTTCTTATCTAACAAGGCAACCTGCCCCCTCTGCCCGTCTCCCTATCTTTTCAATAAGTTGTAAATCATTGAATGTTTAATTGTTAGTCCTGAACCCCCTGCAACCACGTCTCTGATACCTACCACATCATAATCATTCACGATTTTTGCCGTTAATTCAACTGCTTGATTACGAGTACGAGCATTTAGATAAAGCGGCTTAATGCTAATTTTCTTATCCTCATGATTTCCAACATCTCTAGTGATATGTCCTTAAGTTATCGTTCCTTTTTGCTTTATTCCTAGTCCACCTTGAACTTAACTTCTGCGCACATATTTAAAGCTGCTTTTGTCAGTTTTTATATCCATTGCTAGTTTACTTTTCCTCTTATCTTTTTAGTTCTCTTTTGCTGTTTCTGAATTTATGCTAGTCTATGTAGCCACCACTGACTTTTGCATCATGTTTTCTTTCACATTAATACTCTGAGCTTTCTTGGATAGCCATGGTTAGTTTATCCCTTGCAAAGTCTTCTCTCATTACTAGTATATATTTTTAATCCTGATGAATGGTTTATGCCCGAAACATTCGACTCTCATGCTCCACATATGCTGCTTGACCTGTTTTTCCAGCACCACCCCTTTCGACTGACTTCTCCAGCATCTGCAGTCCTCATTTTCTCCTAAAGGTTTGCTCAGTCATGAATTACTTCCTTAATTGTCACATCTTATAGTAATTCTTGCTAATCCAGTCTCCCAGTTCACTTTAACTATCTTTAACAGCTCTGAGGTAGGGTCACTGGATCTAAAATGTTAACTGATTTCTCGCCACTAACCTGCTGAGCTTTCCAGCAATTTGTTTTTGTTTCTAATTTCCAGCATCCACAGTTCTTTTGGTTTTCACTTTAATTCTATCCTTATTTCATCGTTAGTACGTAAAGCTAAAGCCCATGGGATTGGGGGCAGTAGATGGGAAACTGGCTGGTAGTTGGGAAATAAGGAGTAGGAATAAATGGATCATTTTTAGAGTATCAGTCAGTGACCAGTGATGTGCCACAGGGATCAGCACTTGAACCCAGTGATTCATAATATATAGGGAGGATAAGCTGGGAGGAGGATGCAGAGATAGAACACAGAACATAGAAAAATACAGCGCAGTACAGTCCCTTTGGCCCTCGATGTTGCTCCGATCCAAGCCCACCCAACCTACACTAGTCCACTATCCTCCATATACCAATCCAATGCCCGTTTAAATGCCCAGAAAGAGGAAGAGTCCACCACTGTTACTGGCAGGGCATTCCATGAACTCACGACTCGCTGAGTAAAGAACCTACCCCTAACATCTGTCCTATATCTACCACCCCTTAATTAAAAGCTATGCCCCCTCGTGACAGCCGACTCCATACTTGGAAAAAGGTTCTCACTGTCAACCCTATCCAAACCCCTAATCATCTTGTACACCTCTATCAAGTCACCCCTAAACCTTCTTTTCGCCAATGAAAACAGCCCCAAGTGCCTCAGCCTTTCCTCATACGATCTTCCCACCATACCAGGCAACATCCTGGTAAACCTCCTCTGCACCCGTTCCAGTGCCTCCACATCCTTCCTATAGTATAGCAACCAGAACTGTACACAATACTCCAGATGCGGCTGCACCAGAGTCTTATACAACTGCAACATGACCTCAGGTCTCCGGAACTCAATTCCTCTACCAATAAAAGCCAGTACGCCATGTGCCTTCTTCACAGCACTATTTACCTGGGTGGCAACTTTCAGAGATCTGTGTACATGGACACCAAGATCTCTCTGCCCAGTACGCCATCTTCTTGTTACTTTTACCAAAGTGAATCACTTCACACTTACATTGAATTCCATTTGCCACCTTTCTGCCCAGCTCTGCAGCTTATCTATATCCCGCTGTAACCTGCCACATCCTTCCTCACTGTCAACAACTCCACCGACTTTCGTATCATCCGCAAACTTGCTCACCCAACCTTCTAGCCCCACCTCCAGGTCATTTATAAAAATGACAAACAGCAATGGTCCCAAAACAGATCCTTGCAGAACACCGCTGGTAACTGCACTCCATGATGAACCTTTACCATCAACTACTACCCTCTGTCTTCTTCCAGCCAGCCAATTCCTAATCCAAACCTCCAACTCACCCTCAATACCATACCTCCGTATTTTTTGCAGTAGCCTACCATGGGGAACCTTATCAAACGCCTTACTAAAATCCATATACACCACATCTACCGCTTTACCCTCATCCACCTCCTTAGTCACCTTCTCAAAGAATTCAATAAGGTTTGTGAGGCACGACCTGCCCTTCACAAAACCATGCTGACTATCCTTGATCACATTATTCCTATCCTGATGTTCATAAATCCTATCCCTTACAATTCTCTCTAAGACTTTGCCCACAACAGAAGTGAGACTCACCGGCCTATAGTTACTAGGGTTATTCCTACTCCCCTTCTTGAACAAGGGAACCACATGTCTTCTGGCACTATTCCTGTAGACAACAAGGACATAAAAATCAAGGCCAATGGCTCTGCAATCTCCTCCCTTGCTTCCCAGAGAATCCTAGGATAAATGCCATCAGGCCCAGGGGACTTATCTATTTTCACCCTTTCCAGAATTTCCAACACCTCTTCCCTACACACCTCAAAGCCATCCACTCTAATTAATTGTGACTCAATATTCACATCGGCAACAATGTCCTGTTCCTGAGTGAATAGTGACGAAAAGTATTCATTCAGTGTCTCCCCAATCTCTTCAGCCTCCACACGTAACTTCCCACTACTATCCTTCACTGGGCCTATTCCTACCCTAGTCATTCTTTTATTCCTGACATACCTATAGAAAGCCTTTGGGTTTTCCCTAATCCTACCAACCAAGGACTTTTCATGTCCTCTCCTTGCTGCTCTTAGCTCTCTCTTTAGATCCTTCCTGGCTACCTTATAACTCTCAATCGTCCCAATTGAACCTTCACGCCTCATCTTTACATAGGCCGTCCTCTTCCCTTTCACAAGGGATTTCAATTCCTTATTAAACCACGGCTCCCTCTCACACGACCCTTTCCTCCCTGCCTGACAGGTATATACTTATCAAGGACACTCAATAGTTGCTCCTTGAACAAGCTCCACATATCGATTGCGCCCTTGAAGCCTACTTTTCCAAGCCACGCATCCTAAGTCATGCCTCACTGCATCATAATTTCCCTGCCCCCAGCTATAACTCTTGCCCTGCAGTGCACACTTATCCCTCTCCATCACTAGAGTAAAAGTCACCGAATTGTGGTCACTGTCCCCAAAGTGCTCACCTACCTCCAATTCTAACACCTGTCCTGGTGATACTTTATTTCAATTTTGACAAATTGAATGAATGGGCAAATACATGGTGCAAGTATAATTGGGGATAAATGTGAGATTATCCACTGTTGCTAGCAAGAACAATAAAGGTGGATTATCTGATTACCCATTGATTCAGAAAGGGCAACATGCAGTAGTACCTTGGTGACCTTTTTCACCATCACAACGCATTCAGATGTATTCAGGTATAGAAGGACTTTTATGAAGAGGGTTTGAGTAAGTTGGATCTGTGCTTATTGGAGTTTAGGAAAATGAGATGACCTCATCTGGAGAGCACAATTCTTGGTAAGACAGATGGAATTGTTTCCTCTTGTGGGACAGTCAAAGAATGGAGGGTGCAATCTTAGATTAGACAGTTGCCCATTTAAGACAGATGAGAAGGATCTTTTTTTTGAGATGGTGAATGTGTGGCTGTGGGTCCCAAACTAATCAATACATACTTCAAGATCAGACAAACATTCCTTGGTACACCCATTTTTTTTCTGCCAGCTGAATTGATTTCAGGTGTCACATTTACTTGCGATAACTTAAGTTCAGACCGGAGATGAATTTCTAACAGTGCATACAACAAGCTAGGAGATCAAAAGCATTTGTGCATTTTTGGATTCAAATAACATTGTCTTTAACTGCAAGCACAGACGTTTTCAAGATCTGCTCAACTGAACACCAGCTATTCATGAACATGGATCAGAGCAAAATGCAGAGTAAATTGCAATCTTCTGGGTTAGTGGAAAACCTGAGCCTGCCTGTACATGCACAGGTTTTCCAGTTTGGGAGGAATTGATAAGATTGCCACATGCAAATCTCTCTACTGACAAGCACTCCCTCCTGCACTTCATGTACAACAGTATTGAAAATGCAAGCTCAAAAGGTATGTTGTCACAAACTGCATGAGCGCAGCAATAACATGGCCATAGAAGGTTAGATATTCGTGTATCAGACAGAACAGGTACAAATTCATCTCTCCAAACTTCAGCCTCAGTGAGATCCATCTATAGCTCTGCACATTTCTTTTAATCATTTTTTGTGATGAATTAAAAGAAACTGTACTCAATAGTTCATGCATCCTGTCACATCCTTTCACATTTGTTTAGGGGGAAATTAGAATTTAAACTCCTCCTGCAGTGCTCAGAGATGCTTGAATAAGAGGTTGTGCATCTGGACAGCTGCATCTACCGCTGACAATGTGACTGGAAACATCAAGTGAACTGGTCACCGACACTTGGCAAAGGCCCAGTTTTAACCCAAAATCTCGAATCTTGGATGGCTAGAATTGCCCCCTTCTTCCTAAGCATTTTATCACTCAGTTCATTCAGATGGCTGAAAACATCAGAAAGTCATGCCAGCTGAGCCCACCAGGAACTCTTTATAAAGGCACACATTGTTAAAAACTCAGTTCATTCTGGAGCACATGAAAATGGAAAAGTTATTTCCCCATGACAACAATTGCAACCCAGTGTCTAACAGTAAACTCTACTTGACCCTCTGTCTCTACACAAAATAGTAAACAAACATGATTTCAAAGGCTGTGATTTAATGCGATTTTCACAGCTTGCTCAAATATCATAGCTAACTTTTGTGAAATTGTTTTGGCTACAAGTGCTTCACATTGGTGGATGCAATGGGTGATTGGAACATCAGGATTTTGCTCTTTCATCTTACTGACAAATCCTTTTACTTTCCCCACCATGGAGGCTGCTCGGTCAGTGCAAATGCTCCAATGCATGGCCCAGATAGTTCCCTCAAGTTGATATCTGGTGTGTGGAATATTTTTCCACCAGTCGCATCACTCAGTTGTTCCTCACAAAAGGAAAACTTCCCCTGAATGGATTAGCTATCAGGTAACATTGTCACCAATTCACCATCTAACTACTGTCAGAATATGGAATTTTGTTGATTTATTTACGCTCCTAACATCACACCAATGCAATTTTTTAAAAAACAGACAGATGGGACTAAGGTTTCAGCAATGGTACATCACTTCTTTGATTTTGCTACAAGCTCAACTGCAAAGTAACTAGCAACTGGAGCTTTCTCTCTCTCTCACTCATACACACACAATAAGATACCTGGCTCGCTTGATGTTTTGGTGCCTCAACCTCATTGGCAGATGGGAGATATGATTGATTGGTGTGGACAGGATGTACTTGAGTAATTATATACACTGTTTGGGTAAAAACAAAGTTGTACCTTGTAAGGTAGATATTAAGTTTCTCTGGAAATGTACTCAACCAGGACAGTGATGAGTATTCCAGCACAATCAGTATTTGCAGAGACATATTCAACCGCACTGTGCAAGTCAGGAAAGTCTCTTGCCACATTAAAACCAAATTCTCTCATTGTCTTATAGTTGCAATATTGAGGTAGCTGATCCTATCACACTTCTAGTCAACTACTGAAATTTTGATGGCTGAAAATATCTAACAATGTTAAGGGTTTCTTGGGGAAGATAGTATCATTGATACTCTCATAGTATTATTTGTCATTTATGAACCCAAATCTGGGTATTGTCTAAGTCTTGCAGCACATACAGATAGATGTTTCAATATCTAAGGAATTACAAACAGAACTGACACATTGTCTCCATAATAAGTGGGGATGTTTGCTGATGCGATGCAATGCAATGTTTTGATGTTACAGCTAAGTCAGCTGAGGCTAGGACACAGCACTGAAGAATTCCTATAACAAGAGGAAAAGGAGAAAGTAATCTGGCATGCAAGCAGTGAAGGGTTCTAAAAGAATTGAGCAGCCACAATCTACAGCTGAAAACAACAAATGCTGGAGATCACAGCAGATGAGTCAGCATCCATGGAGAAAGAGCAAGCTAATGTTGAGTCAAGATGACTCTTCACCAGAGATGAAGCAAAGTGTGGAGGGGACAGCATTTATTTTACAGTATTGGTGATGGGTGGGAGTTGTAGGGTACTGGGTGGGGGAGGAGGGTGGGAGGAGGGACAAAAAGATGGTGAAGGTTTAGATGCAGTGACCGGAATATGAGAATGGCAGAACAGCGGGGTGTCTTAACTGCCAGACTTTAAAGAATAGACAGTCCCACTGGGATAAGGGGAGGGAGAGGAGAGGAGAGAGGACATGATGAGAGAGAGTGTAACAAGCAAAACAAAAAGAAAAGAACGGAATGAGAATTAGTTCACAATCTGAAGGTGTTAAACTCAATATCAAGTCCAGAAGGCAGTAAAGTGCCTAATCTGAAGAGATGTTGTTCCTCCAGCTTGCACTGTGATTCACTGGAGCATTGCAGCATGTCAAGGACAGACAAGTGGACATGCAATCAGGACGTGATATTAAAACAAATGGCTATGGGAAGGTCAGGGTCCTGCTTGTGCACTGACCAGAGATGCAAAGCGGTCACCTAGTTGGTGTTTGGTTTCTCCAGTGCGGAGTAGGCCACATTGGGTGCAGTGAATACCGTACACAAGATTGAAGGAGATACAAATGAAACACTCCTTCACTTGGAAAGACTATTTAGGCCCTTGTATGGTGAGCAGGGAGGTGAAGAAGAGGCAGGTGTTGCACTTCTACACAAACATGGGAAGGTCCTGTGGGAAGGGGGTGTTAGAGGTCGACGAATGGACTAGGGTGTCTCAGAAGGAATAATCCCTGCATAATGCAGACAGGGAAGTGAGGGGAACATGTGTTTGGTGGTGGCGATGATCAGGAGTTGTCTGAAATGGTGGAGAATGATCCTTTGAACACACACAAACTATCCTTTGAATAGTTGAGGACATGAGACCCGATCATGCTTTTGACAATGATGGGAAGGGTCAAGGGCTGAAGCATGGGTGATATGTCAGATGCGGTGAGGGCCCTGTCAACCACAGTGGACAGGAAACCACAATATTGGAAGAAGCAAGCCATGTCACTAGTGCTGTTTGGAAGGTAGCATCCTCCAAACAAGTGATGTAGGCAAATGAACTGCTTCTGATCAGAAAATATTTGCAACATATGGAGCTCAGCTCAGCACAGCAATGAGCTTCACATTTCTTTCTCAAAGTTTTGCATTTAAAACACCTACCTTTCATTTTGGAGTGAATCTTCAGAAGAGGATCAAGAGAGACAGCACTAGGCCACCAAGGACGTCTACTAAACTTCACCCATACCAAATCTCCAACCTCAAATTTCACTGGAATCACCTTCTTCCGTCTTCCAGCACACTGAAATCAAAATTACTTAAAATCAGACTAATGTCTCATGTGATATTATTTCTCAAACATTTTAAAATACAATCAGGGACAACCAGTCAAGTTATTTCAATCAAAATGCAAATACAACTTCATGCTGCAAGGTGCCCTTATTATAATGGAGGGAAAGTTAAAAGTGCATTACTGAAAAGAAGTATCTACACAACAACTGAGCTTTTACACCTGACTTAACATTATTGTTGATGAAAAATTAAATAACCATGTCCCAGTCCACACCGACCCGCCGAAGCGCAACCATTCCCCTACATTTATCCCTTCACCTAACACTACAGGCAATTTAGCATGGTCAATTCACCTAATCTGCACATTTTTGGACTGCGGGAGGAAACACACGCAGACACAGGGAGAATGTGCAAACTCCACACAGTCAGTCACCTGAGGCAGGAATTGAACCTGGGTCTCTGGCACTGTGAGGCAGCAGTGCTAACCACCGTGCCACCCATTTAAAGCAAAGGGTGTTCACTTTTTTTTAGTACATCAAAATGAAAGATCAACCAACTATTGGAAGGGATTTTGAACAGAACAGATTCTGTTTTTCAAACATGTGTAAACAGATAATGTCAGCCTGCCTCAATAATTAGTAAATACCTTAGTTAGGAAGCCTGTAGGCCTGGTTTAAATTGTCTGGCAGACTTCTTTTTCTAATTGATAATGTAGAAGGTAAAAACGTTATTAGAAAAAGGTAACATTCACTTCGGCTCAGGCTTGGAGGGCCGAAAGGCCTTTTCCTGGGCTGTAAATTTTCTTTTCTTTAAAACCCATGCCTAACAATAGCTGTAAAAATGTGGTCTCCTCTATATTGGAGAGGCAAAATGCCGACTGGGTGATCGCTTTGCTGAGCACCTTCAGTTTGTACGCAATCAGGTTCCCGGACCTTCCCGTGGCTTGCCACTTCAACACACAATCCTGCTCCCATACCCACATGTCTGTCCTTGGCCTGCTGCAATGTTCCAGTGAAGCTCAATGCAAACTGGAGGAACAGCATCGCATCTTCCGACTAGGCACGTTACAGCCTTCCGGTCTCAACATTGAATTCAACAACTTCAGATGATTATCCCATCTCGACCCCTCTGTTTTCATTTTGCTCCGTAATTTTATTTCATTTATTTAATTTATCTTTTTCATATTTTTTTCACTGTCCTGTACCTCTTATTTCTTGATTGTCTCTCTTTCTCTCGCTCCCCACTCTCTCATCACCTTTTTCCTCTCCTCTTCCCCCTTTGCTACCCTTCTCCCCGAATTCCATTTTGCCTCTGCTTCACCTATCCTCATATCTACATATTCTGTCACATAGCACAGGCTTCTGTCACATAGCACTGGCTTCAGCCTTGGTCATTCACAGCTCCTAATTTCCCTATAATCTCTCCATGCTCTGTCATTATCACCTCTTTATTGCAACCTTTGCTTCTGCAGCCATGACTCACCTTCTCTCAGCCTAGTATAAATACCTCCCTATTTCTCCCTTTAATTTTAGCTTTGACAAAGGGTCAGTTAGACTCGAAACGTCAGCTCTTTTCTTTCCTTACAGATGCTGCCAGACCTGCTGAGATTTTCTAGCATTTTCTCTTTTGGTTTCAGACTCCAGCATCTGCAGTAATTTGCTTTTATTTTAGCTGTAAAATTAGTCAGGTTTTTAAAACCAGAAAGATACAAAAAGAAACTTCAATAAGGCAGACAATATAGAAAAAGTTAAAAATCATATCAGGTTGTAGTCCAACAGATTTATTTGGAAGTACTAGCTTTCAGAGCACTGCTCCTTCATCAGGTAGCCGTGGAGCAGGTCATAAGACACAACTTAGAGTAAAAGATTAGTGTCATGCAACTTTGTCAGTTGCATGACACTATAATCTTTTGCTGCAAGTTCTGTGCCTTATGATCCTGCTCCAATACACAGGAAAATCAGCCAAAATGTGTCAAAACATTCACCAGGGAGAACAGGAATATTGCCTGTCTTTCAAATCATGCGAGTTGTGTATAGCTAGCATATTACATCAATGAAATATCATTCACTTGAGGGAGATAATAGGACCTTAAAATCTTTGTCTCATCTAACAGATGACCTACCCTCAATTCAATAATTGAGTGCCAACCTATATTCTTGTTCAAATTCCACTTCAGGGACTTGAGAACTCAACCATCTGACTAGATGAGGATATTACAACTGAGCCACGGCTGCTCCACCAGTTATGGCCCCAAGGCAGCTCTCCACAGGCTAAGTCAAAAGAGGAAATTCTTAATTCAGTTCTATTCACTTCAACAAGAGTATACAATGGTAGTGGGAGAAAGTGAGGACTGCAGATGCTGGGGATCAGAGCTGAAAAATGTGTTGCTGGAAAAGCACAGCAGGCCAGGCAGCATCCAACATGATTCCTGAAGAAGGGCTTATGCCCGAACGTCGATTCTCAGCATACAATGGTAATATAGATAATGTAATTTCCCGAGAGTTTTAAAAGGCTTTTGGTAAGGTATTGCATAATCAACAACTGAACGTTACAATGCAGGTCAGAATACATTGCAGAACAGACAACCAGCTAGCTTCAAGACAGACAGTCAAAGTGAAGGGTACTTCAGCATCAGGAAGTGGTGGTTTTCCACAAGACTAAATTAGTAAAGTCAGATCACATGGGATTCAAGATGACCTTGCCAATTAGATATAAAATTGGCTTAACAGTAGGAGACCATAACAGTAGAGGGCTGTTTTTTGAACCAGAGGCCTACGACGAGCGATGTTCCACAAGGATGGGTATTGGTCCACTTTTGTCTGTCATTTTACACAAATGATTTAGAGGAGAATATAGAAAGCATGATTAGTAAGTTTGCAAATGACACCAAAAGTGGTGGTATAGTGGACAGTGAAGGCAGTTATATAAGTTTACAAAGAGATCAAATGGGTCAATGGCCTGAGGAGTGGCAGATTGAGTTTAATTTGGATAAATGCATGTTGGTAATAAACAAAGACAGGGCTAACACAATTAAAAGTAGGGCCTTGGGTAGTCTTGTAGAACAGACAGACTTAGGGATTCAGGTACATAATTCTTTGAAGTTTGGATGACATATAGATCGGGAGGCGTTTAGCACACTTGCCTTCATTACTCAGAGCTGAAGTATAGGTGTTGGGATGTCATGTTCAGATTGTACAGAACACAAAGTCCCTTCTGGAGTAGTGTCCAGATCTAGTCAATCTGCTATAGCAAGGATATTATTAAATTGGAGAGGGCTCAGAAGAGTTTTACTAGGGTGTTGCTGGAATGAACTGCCAAAGGAAGTAGTGGATGCAGGTACAATTACAACATTTATAAGACACTTAGATAAGCACGTTTGGAATAAGAAATGTTTGGAGGGATATGGACAAAGTGCAGACTGGTGGGTCTATTTTAGTTAAGTATACTAAGGATTTAAACTAATGACACAAATCTCAGTTTTGAAATGTGCGCACAGTGCTAAAAATGCTTAGGAATTGGAGAGATGACAGTTTGAACCAAAGGAAGACTTCAACAGATTACAAGAGAACAATATTAACAAATTTCCAGGAGTGCGCATATCACCAACAAATGAATTGGAGAGATAAAATGCAATTTATATTGTGGCAATAAAAATAAAGCATATTAATTACGAAAGAACCATCTAAAATGGGGTAGGTGAGCAAAGGGATTGGAATTGAAAAATACATGAATCACTATAAGCAGCTATTTAGGTTAACATGGTAACTAGGAAAAAAATACAACAAAGCAGGCACAATTTGTTCTATTCCATTTGTCCAGGCAGTGAAAGAACTGCCATTTCACTTTTCTTTTTAAAGAAAAGTATTGACCCTTACATATGGTCACATTAAAAATACTAACTCATGGGAGGCCTGTAATGAAACCTTCAAGTTGCAGCTGAAAGGTACAAAAGAGAAACAGTGTATAACGAAAATCCTAGGAACTGTGGATGCTGGAAATCTGAAATCAAAATCAAATTGCTGGAAAACACTCAGCAGGTCCAGTGACCCTTCTGATCTGATTGATTGTTTAAATAAACGTTGGTGTGTGACTAGACAGAGATACATTAAAATGTACCTCCAAAGTTATTGTTGAAACGTGTGGTATTGGAAAAGCGCAGCAGGCCAGGCAGTATCGAGGAGCAGGAGAATCGCCGTTTCGGGCATAAGCCCTTCTTCAGGAATGAGGCTGGTGTGCTAAGTGGGCTGAGATAAAAGTGGTGGGGGGAATTTGGAGGTGGGGCGCTGGGAATACAATAGATGAGAAGGTGGTGAGGGTGATAGGCCAGAGAGGTCAGTAAGATGATTGTGGGTCAAGAGGGCGATGTTGAATCCAGCGGTTGGGACTGAGATAAGGTAGGGGGAGGGGAAATGAGGAAGCTGGAGAAATCTACATTCATCCCTTGTGGTTGGCGTGTTCCTAGGCAGAAGATGTGGCGCTCTTCCTCCAGGTGTCGTGTGGCCAGGGTCTGGCAATGGAGGAGGCCAAGGACCTGCATGTCCTTGATGGAGTGGGAGGGGGAGTTAAAGGGTTCAGCCACGGGACGGTTGGGTTGGTTGGTCCAGGTGTCCCAGAGGTGTTCCCTGAAACGTTCCGCAAGTAGGCGGCCTGTCTCCCAAATGTAGAGGAGACCACATCGGGTGCAGCGAATACAGTAAATGATGTGTGTGTGGAGGTGTAGGTGAATTTGCGACAGATATGGAAGGATCCATTGGGGCCTTGGAGGGAGGTGAGGAGGGAGGTATGGGTGCTAGTTTTGCACTTCTTGCAGTTGCAGGGGAAGGTGCCGGGAGTAGAGGTTGGGTTGGTGGGGGGTGTGGACCTGACGAGGGAGTCGCAGAGGGAGTGGTCTCTCCGGAACACGGATTGGGGGGAGGGAGGGGGGAATATATCCCTGGGGGTGGGGTCTGTTTGGAGGTGGCGGAAATGACGGAGGATTATATGATGTATCCGGAGGTTAATGGGGTGGAAGATGAGGACCAGTGGGGTTCTGTCCTGGTGGCGATTGGAGGTGCGGGAAGTGGAGGAGACGTGGTGGAGAGCATCGTCGATCATGTCGAGGGAAAATTGCGGTCTTTGAAGGAGGCTATTTGGGCTGTTCGATAGTGGAATCGGTCCTCCTGGGAGCAGATGCGGCGGAGGTGAAGGAATTGGGGACATGGGATGGCGTTTTTACAGGGGTCAGGGTGGGAGGAGGTGTAATCCACAGACCCACTCAACAATTGTCTCAATTCTGCTTTCAATCCACTTGTCTTTGCAAGGATGCTGTATGGGGATAGAGGAAATAGAGCTGCTTGGAGGGTAGAAGGCACAGGATAGGGCCAACTGGAATGAGTTGCATTCCATAAGGGACTATTTTTTGGCTATTTTTGCTTGTAATTACAAAAATAATCCAAATTGCAGGGCAATGTTGTAATCTGCTGATGACCAAATGATTGGATGGAGAATGACGTGATACTTCAGGTGGGTATGGGGATGCAATTTAACAGAAGGAGAATGGGAAGATTACACAGCTAGAGAGGAAACAATCTCACAGGAGTGAGATTGGGAAGGTTAAAGCTAAACAGAGGGTTGGGGCAGATTAACAGAAGGGGAAGTCCATTTTTCATTTGCAGATCTTTGACCACAGGAGGCAGGGACAACATCCCCAAAACAATGAGATCAGACAGTGGTCCCTCACAGCGCCAGGAACCCGGATTCAATTCCAACCTTAGGCAACTGTCTGTATAGAGTTTACATGTTCACCTCTTATATGTGTGGGTTTCCTCCAGGTGCTCCGGTTTCTTCCCATAGTCCAAAGATGTGGTTAGGTACATTGGGAAATTTAGCATCGCCATAGTGTCAAGGGATGTGCAGGCTAGGCCTTGGGGAGGTGCAGGGTTACAGGGAGAGAGTAGGGGGATGGGACTGGGTGAGTTGTTCATCGGAGGGGTGGTGTGGACTTGATGGTCTGAATGGCCTACTTCCTGTGGGGATTCAATGATTGGGTTCTAAAGATTTGTTGGACTTTCTTCCCTTTCTTTCTTTGTCACTTCTCTGGCTGATCAATAAGAAGTGACTGTATTCACAAATCCTGACCACGTAATTGTGTGCTTTGCAGGATGGACTTCTTCCAGCAAGTTCCGGTGAGTATTAACTTTTTCCTGTTACTTATCTTCGCACCCAAGGTATTTCTTTGTACAAATACTTACAGTGCACAATCTTTTCGTTTTGATTAGTTTATGGGAAGACCTAGTTATGTAGAATAGCTTAATGTTAAAGGTGAAACCTGACTGTGTCAACAAGCCTGCCCAAGTGAGACAGCTGCACTGGCTGACATCAGCAAATCTGACCAGTATTAGCAAATGGGGCTGAACTCAAAGCCTATCTGTGGTTGCTTTTTTTTTTGACCACAGCAAACTTATCAGATGTGCACATTCTCCTCATTGTGAGGCAAGGTCAATGAGCTGATGGTGTGTGAACTGCTGTGTGTTATAGCTCATTTTATGTTTTAAGCATGTAATCTGGCAAATGTGTGAGGGGCAGTTCCATTGTGGTACCTGTAGTGCTACAGTTGTAGCTGTAATGAATGGGCACTTGTGAGTGCATGAGGTTGCTGATGCATTGGACTCCTGCTTCCAACCTCCTCTGCGACAGTTCTCTGCAGCGACAAGCTTACCATGCACTCTCACACATGAGAGCATAAAGCATTGTATAGATAGAATGTAGCAGATCATTCATCCTCTTGCAGCACTGGATGTATCCCTGAGCACGGACCTCCATATCTTCCTATATTGAGACTACCTTTGTCAGTCAGCATAGCCTCTAGCTGTTCTTCCAACCTCCTGCTGGTCTATCCTGATTCCAGCATCTGCGATTGTTTTGTCTCTAACATTGTCAATCAGTGCAGCCTCTTTCATAAGCAAAAAAAATTTTCTTCCTTATAGCCTTCAGGGATCCTCTGTTGAGGCGTTGCTCTCATGTAATACCAGATTTTTGCCTGGTCTCAAATTTTCACTGTGGGTGTGGCTATGGGGGTGTAAATGCTGTCCAAGTACCTTTTAAATATAGCACCTGATGCCCTGACAACTTCAGAACTTCCAACTACAGACGTTTGGATAAATTCCAAAATGTTAAATATGTAAAAACATGTGAAAAAGACCCAATCCTGAGCAGAAAACCCTCCCGTCTATACACTGATCCCCAGAGTCAAAAGAAAAAGTTACTCTACTCCCATGTACGTGCCTTTGTGACCAGTAGGAACGTTTCTCTCTGTCCAATTTAAAATGCTTTCAAAATCTGAAAAGACACTGCCAAATCAACTTTAACCTTCAGGAAGAGCGCCTCATCTTGTGGGCGGCACAGTGGTTAGCACTGCTGCCTCACAGCGCCTGTAGACCCGGGTTCAATTCCCGACTCAGGCGACTGACTGTGTGGAGTTTGCACGTTCTCCCCGTGTCTGCGTGGGTCCCCTCTGGGTGCTCCGGTTTCCTCCCACAGTCCAAAGATGTGCGGGCCAGGTGAATTGGCCACGCTAAATTGCCCGTAGTGTTAGGTAAGGGGTAAATGTAGGGGTATGGGTGGGTTGCGCTTCAGCGGGTCGGTGTGGACTTGTTGGGCCGAAGGGCCTGTTTCCACACTGTAAGTCTAATCTTAAAAAAAAAGCCCAGAGAAAGCAGCTAAATCTCTTCTAATTTAACCCTTTGAGTCCTAGTACACCTTGGGTGGATCTGTGCGGCACTCTTTTCAATATATTCTTGAAGGTGTGGTGTCCAGAACTGTAGTAAAACATCCTTCTTTTATATTATAAGATCGATAAATCTTATAACACATTCCATCCAGTGTGTTGGTTATTCGATAGAGCAATCAGTGACCTTTAAAAGTGACTATGTCAGCTAATACCTTCCATATTTTAGATGTAGATGTTTCTCATTTACCCTCTTTTTAACAATTCTTTCAAAGCTGTAACATCACATTACTAATGGAAGAAACAGTTTTGCCCTATTTTCTCTCCAAATAAACTTTTATCGTTTTGAATATCTCCATTAGGTCCCTCTTTAACCTTTATCAGGGTACTTGCTCAGGATGGGAGGGGTTGAGGGGTGGAGGCAAGGCTATGGCCTAACTGTGTCACCACTAGTCTAGTGATCCAGAGAGTCAGATAATGTTCTGGACACCCAGGTTCTATTAGTAGATTGTGAAATTTGAATTCGGTAAACAAAACCTAGAATTCAAAGTCTAATAATGACATTGTTGATTGTCAAGAAAAAAAAACCACCTGGTTCACTAATGTCCCTTAGCAAAGGAAACTGCCATTCTTACCTGGTCTAGAGTGGACAGGCAGGAGGCTGGAAGAGCACGGCAGGCCAGGCAGTGTCAGGAGGTGGAGAGGTCGAAGTTTTGGGTGTGGCCCTTCTTCAGGAATGCAAGTGGCAGTAGGGGAACTGCAGATAATGAAAAGGGTTGTGGGTGGGGAAAGGGGTGGAGTGGTGAGTTAGTGAAAGGTGAATACAGATGACATGACCTGGTAGATGGAAAGGAGGAATGAGTCCTTTGGTATCTGG
The DNA here is from genome assembly GCF_020745735.1 of Hemiscyllium ocellatum. Classification (NCBI taxonomy): domain Eukaryota; kingdom Metazoa; phylum Chordata; class Chondrichthyes; order Orectolobiformes; family Hemiscylliidae; genus Hemiscyllium; species Hemiscyllium ocellatum. The sequence continues at coordinate 711,470 of NC_083416.1, forward strand.
AAGGAGGGGTTGGTAGGAGGAATGGATGGGAAGGTTATTTGAAATTGGAGCAGTCAGTGGTAAGTCCTCCGGGTTGTGGGTTGCCCGGGCGGAAGAGGTGGTGTTGTTACTCCATCTGTACTCCCCCTTCCCCCACCTCCAATCCTGGAAGGGTGGTGCCCAGGACATTGGCTTGCCATTCTCTTTCAACCCGCTGCTCGTCTCATTCCAGCATGTGGCAGTTTTTTCGTCTCTTAAGTTCTTACCTGATCTGGCCTATATGTGACTCCACACACATAGCAATGTAATTGCCTCTCAACTACCCTTTTGAGCAATGAATGCTGGCCAAGCCAACTGTGCCCAAATACTGTCAACAACCTGCTGTAGTAGTATTAATGAATTGATCCGGTTCAATTTCTTGTCAGTAGTAGCCAATAGGATGGTGAGAGTGGAGGAATTCAGTGATAGTAATACTTTTGAATGTCAAGTAGAGATGGTCAGATACTCCTTTATTGGTAATTATCATTGCCAGGCTTTTATGTGGCGTGCTTGTTACTTTTCAATCAAAATATGAATATTGTCCAGGTTTTGCTATATATGAATACAGACTGCTTCAGTGTTTTGAGAGTTATGAATGGAACTGACTGTTGTGATGTAATCATCAGCAAACATCCCCATTTCTGACTTTATGCAGAAGGGAGGTCAGTGATGAAGCAGCTGAGGGGAGGTTGGTGGGCCTAAGAAAATGCCCGAAGGAACTCCTGCAGCAGTGATCTGGGACTGACATGGTTGGTCGTCTCAAACGACAACTGCCTTCCTTTCCAACCAATGAAGAATTCTCCTCTGATCTCTATTGGCTTCAGTTTTACTCAGACTCCTTAAGCATTTCTCCAAATTCTGCCTTTATATTGCTCTCACCTCAACTCTAGATTTCAAAGTTTTCTCCATGCTTTGGACCAAAGGTGTTAAATATGGTTAGGAGTAGAATGGCATTGGCAGAACTTGAACAGAGCGTCAATGTGCACGTTATTGCTGCAAAGCTGCTGTTAGATTGTCAATGTTCCCTTCTACCACTTTGGTGATGATTCTGAAGAGGAAACGAGTGGGGATCGTTTGTCGGATGAGATTTGACCTCCTTTTTGTAGAGTAGGCAGACCTGGGCAATTTCCACATGGCTGGGCGGATGCCAGTTGTGTTGCTGTACTGAAACAGTTTGGATTGGTGTGGGTGATAGGCTGAAGGGGTCAGGAAGAAGATTGCAGATTAGGAAGGTGGTGCTGAGCTTGAGGGTTAGGAGAGAGCGAGAGCAAGAGCCGGGGGGGGGAGGAGGAGGAGGAGAATTGAGGAAACTAGAGAAATCTGAGTTCATCCCTTGTGGTTGGAGAGCTCCTAGGCGGAAGATGAGGCGCTCTTCCTCCAGCCGCCATGTTGCTATGGTCTGGTGATGGAGGAGTCTAAAGGACCTGCATGTCCTTGGGGGAATAAGTGTTGAGCCACGGGGGGTTGGGTTGATTGGTCCAGGTGTCCCAGAGGTGTTCGTTGAAACATTCCACAAGTAAGTGGCCCGTCTCCCCAATATAGAGGAGGCCACATCGGGTGCAGCAGATGCAGTAAATGGTGTATGTGGAGGTGCAGGTGAATTTGTGGCAGATATGGAAGGATGCCTCGGGAGGGGGGAGAGAGAAGATGAAGGTGTGGGCACAAGATTTGCATTTCTTGCAGTTGCAGGGGAAGGTGCTGGGAGTGGAGGTTGGGTTTGTGGGGGGTGTGGACCTGACACGGGAATCACGGAGGGAGTGGTCTTTTGGAACGCTGATAGAGGAGGAGGGGAGGGAAATATATCCTTTGTGGTGGGGTCTGTTTGGAGGTAGCGGAAATGACGACGGATGATATGATCTATATGGAGGTTTTGGTGGTGGTGGTGGGGGGCGGGGGGGGGGGGGGCGGGGGGAGAGGAGGAGAGAGGTGATAGGTGAGGACCAGTGGGGTTCTCTGTCCTGGTGGTGATTGGAGGGGCGGGGCTCCAGGGCGGAGGAGCAGGAAATGGAGGAGATGCGGTGGAGAGCGTCGTCGATCATATCTGGGGGAAAATTGCAGTCTTTGGAGGAGGAGGCCATCTGGGTTGTTCGGTATTGGAACTGGTGCTCCTGGGAGCAGATGTGGCGGAGACAAAGAAATCGGGAATATAGGATGGGAGGAGGTGTAGTCTAGGTAGCTGTGGGACTCGGTCGGTTTATAGTAAATGTCCATGTTGATACGGTCGCCAGAGATAGAAATGGAGAGATCTAGGAAGGGGAGGGAGGAGTCTGAGACTGTCCAAGTAAATGAGAGGTCAGGATGGAAGATGTTGGTAAAGTGGATGAACTGTTCAACCTCCTCGTGGGAGCACGAGGCAGTGCCGATACAGTCATCGATACAGTGGAGGAAAAGGTGAGGGGTGGTGCCAGCGTAGCTGCAGAAGATGGACTGTTCCACATATCCTACGAATAGGCAGGCATAGCTGGGGCCCATGGCTACTCCTTTGGTTTGGAGGAAGTGGGAAGATTGAACAACTTCTCTTTCCAGAGTGAGGACCAGTTCAGTCAAAGGAGGGTGTCAGTGGAAGAGTACTGGTTGGTACAGTGGGAAAGGAAGCAGTGGAGGGCTTTGAGTCCTTCGTGATGGGGGAATGGAGGTGTACAGGGACTGGATGTCCATGGTTAAGATAAGGCGTTGGGGACCGGGGAAGCGAAAATCATGGAGGAGGTGGAGGGCGTGGGTGGTGTCCCAAACGTAGGTGGGGAGTTCTTGGACTAAGGGGGACAGGACCATGTCAAGGTACGCAGAGATGAGTTCGGTGGGGCAGGAGCAGGCTGAGACAATGGGTCGGCCGGGGCAGTCAGGTTTGTGGATTTTGGGCAGGAGGTAGAAACGGGCGGTGCTGGGCTGTGGGACAATGAGGTTGGAGGCAGTGGATGGGAGATCCCCCAAGGTGATGAGGTTATGGATGGCCTGGGAGATCATAGTTTGGTGGTGGGAGGTGGGGTCATGGTCAAGGGGGCAGTAGGAGGAGGTGTCCACGAGCTGGCATTTAGCCTCAGCAGTGTAAAAAGGTCAGTGCGTCAAACTTCTACCGCGTCTCCCTTGTCTGCCAGTTTGATAGTTAGGTTGGGGTTGGAACGGAGGGAGTGGAGGGCTGCACGTTCCGAGGACGAGAGGTTGGATTGGGTGAGAGGGGTGGAGAGGTTGAGGCGGTTAATGTCGCAGCAGCAGTTGGCTATGATGAGGCCAGCACGGGGTGTCCAGGTGGATGGGGTGTATTGGAGGCAGAAGGGGTCGTCAGAGGGTGGGCGGGAATCCTGGTTGAAGACGCAGGCGCGGAGGAAGAATTGTTCGATGTCTCGCCGCGTGTTGAACTCGCTAATCTGAGAGCATAAGGGAATGAAGGTGAGGTTTCTGCCGAGGACTGATCTTTCATCCTCGGAGAGGGGTAGCTCTGGAGGGATGGTGAAAACACGGCAGGGCTGGGAGCTAGAACCTGGTGTGGGGCTGGAGCTGGGAGTGTGGGCTGGGTTGGGCGTGGGGTCAGGAATGGAGATTTGGAGGGGGGGGGGGAAAAAAAAAGGAGGAGGAGGGAAGAGGTGAGGTTAGGCGTGTGAATGGAGATCGGTGTGGGGGTCCTGGCCAACCCATGGTCTCAGCCTGCTCCTGCCCCACTGAACTCATCTCTGCATACCTCAACATGGTCCTGTCCCCCTTAGTCCAAGAACCCCCCACCTACGCCCTCTACCTCCTCCATAATTTGCGCTTCCCTGGTCCCCAACACCTTATCTTCACCATGGACATCCAGTCCCTGTACACCTTCATCCCCCATCACAAAGGACTCAAAGCCCTCCGCTTCTTCCTTTCCCACTGTACCAACCAGTACCCTTCCACTGACACCCTCCTTTGACTGACTGAACTGGTCCTCACTCTGAACAACTTCTCTTTCCAATCTTCCCACTTCCTCCAAACCAAAGGAGTAGCCATGGGCACCCGCATGGGCCCCAGCAATGGCTGCCTATTCGTAGGATATGTGGAACGGTCCATCTTCCACAGCTACACTGGCACCACCCCCAACCTTTTCCTCTGCTATATCGATGACTGTATCGGCACTGCCTCGTGCTCCCACAAGGAGGTTGAACAGTTCATCCACTTTACCAACACCATCCATCCCGAAGTCAAATTTACCTGGACCGTCTCAGACTCCTCCCTCCCCTTCCTGGACCTCTCCATTTCTAGCTTGGGCGACCGTATCAACACGGACATTTACTATGAACCAACCGATTCCCACAGCTACCTAGACTTCACCTCCTCCCACCCTGCCCCCTGTAAAAACGCCATCCCATATTCCCAATTCCTTCAACTCTGCTGCATCTGCTCCCAGGAAGACAGTTCCATTACCGAACAATGCAGATGGCCTCCTCCTTCAATGACCTCATATCCCCCCCAGATGTGATCGACGATGCTCTCCTCCACTTCCCGCTCCTCCGCCCTGGAGCCCCGTCCCTCCAATTGCCACCAGGACATAACCCCACTGGTCCTCGCCCACCCACCAACCTCCATATACATCATATCATCTCTCGTCATTTCTGCCATCTCCAAATGGACCCCACCACCAGGGATATATTTCCCTCCCCATCCCCATCAGCATTCTGAAAAGACCACTCCCTCTGTGACTCTCTTGTCAGGTCCACACCCCCCACCAACCCAACCTCCACTCCCGGCACCTTCCCCTGCAACCGCAAAAAATGCAAAACTTGCACCCACACCTCTCCCCTTTACTTCCCTCCAAGGCCCCAAGGGATCCTTCCATATCTGCCACAATTTCACCTGCACCTCCACACACCATTTACTGCATCTGCTGCACCCGATGTGGCTTCCTCTATTGGGGAGACAGACTGTCTACTTGCGCAGCGTTTCAGAGAACATCTCTGGGACACCCGGACCAGCCAACCCAACCACCCCACAGCTCAACACTTCAACTCCCCCTCCCACTCCACCAAGGACATGCAGGTCCTTGGACTCCTCCATCGCCAGACCATAGCAACACGACGGCTGGAGGAAGAGCGCCTCATCTTCCGCCTAGGCACCCTCCAATCACAAGGGAGGAACTCAGATTTCTCCAGTTTCCTGATTCCACTCTCCTCCCCCCAACCTCATCTCAGTCCCAACCCTCAAACCCAGCACCACCTTCCTAACCTGCAATCTTCTTCCTGTACTCTCCGCCCCCACATCCACTCCGGCCTATCACCCTCACCTTAACCTCTTTCCAGCTATTGCATTTCCAACGCCCCTTCCCCCAAGTCCCTCCTCCCTACCTTTTATCTTAGCCTGCTTGGCATACTCTCCTCATTCTTGAAGAAGGACTCATGCCCGAAATGTCGATTCTCCTGCTCCTTGGATGCTGCCTGACCTGCTGTGCTTTTCCAGCAACACATTTTCAGCTCTGATCTCCAGCATCTGCAGTCCTCACTTTCTCATAGCACAGAAGGAGGCCATTTAAGTCATTGTGTCTGCACCATCTTTTCAAATAAGCATTACCTACTGCCAGTTTCCTGATTTTTCTGCATATTGTTGCAAACTATTTCTTTCCAAGTAATCATGCAATGCCCCTCTGCAATACCTCAACTCAACCTGTCGCCAGCACAATTCAAGTTAGTATATTCCATGCCCTAACTATTATTGAAAAAAAGTTTTTTTTTCTCATCACCGTTGCTTTGTTTGCACATCTTTTGAAATCTGTGCTGCCTTGTTCTTGTCCCTTTCATGAGTAGTAATGGGTTCTTCCTAGTTATTTTATCAAGCCCACTCATGAGTTTGAATACCTGTTATAAATCTCTCAGCTGCCCTGTCTCCAAAGAGAACAGTACTGATGTGTTCAAACTATTCTCACAGCTAAGGTTTCTCATTCCCAGAATAAAATCTGAAATTGCTCGAAGAGCTCATCAGGTCTGGCAGCATCAGTGGAACGAATGTTTTAGGTCCAGTGACCCTTTTTCAGAACACGCCCTTCTTTTGGAATTCCACATTTTTATGCTTTACAATTCTTTCAAGTTTCATGTTATCTGCAAACTTTGACATTGTCCCCTACACATCAGGTCATTAATATATATATCCAGAAAAGCAATAGCCCCAATAACTACCCTGGGTAGTTGACTACAAACTTTCCTCCAGCTCAAAAAGTATTCACTGACTGTTACTGTTTCCTTTCACCCAACCAATTTTGTATTCACTTTTATACTGTTCCTTTGATACCATTACCTATAACTTTGCTCACAGGTTTGTCGTCACAGCTAATCTTATTTGGTATGGTGATTGTCCACCATCTTGTGTGACACTGTGTCATCCGTCTGAAGACAGGACTCTACAATGACTACGCAGTGTTAACTCTTGCCTCAACTGCCCTATATATATATATATATGTTGCTGCATATCATGAAGAGTTTGAACCCAGGAAATAAATAAATAGTTTCCAGTAGACAAGAAATCATTAAGCAGAGGATACAGATTTAAGATGTTAAGAATCCAGAGAAAGTATATTTCTGTCAGGGTGAAAGGAAAGGCTGGTGGTATAGGGAATGCTGGATGACTAAAGAAATTGAGGGTTTGGTTAAGAAAAAGAAAGCAGCATATGTCAGGTATAGACAGGATAGATCAAGTGCATCCTTAGAAGAGTGTAAAGGAAGCAGGAGTATACTTAAGAGGGAAATCAGGAGGGCAAAAAGGGGACACTAGATAGCTTTGACAAATAGAATTAAGGAGAATCCAAAAGGGTTTTTACAAATACATTAAGGACAAAAGGGTAACTAGGGAGAGAATAGGGCCCTTCAAAAGATCAGCAAGGTGGCCTTTGTGTGGAGCTGCAGAAAATGGAGGCGATAGTAAATGAATATTTTGCATCAGTATTTACTGAAGATATAGACAGTAGGGAAATAGATGGTGATATCTTGCAAAATGTCCAAATTACAGGAGGAAGTGCTGGACGTCTTGAAACGGGTAAAGGTGGATAAATCCCCAGGACCTGATCAGGTGTACCCGAGAACTCTGTGTGAAGCTAGAGAAGTGTTTGCTGGGCCTCTTGCGGAGATATTTGTATCATTGATAGTCACAGGTGAGGTGCCAGAAGACTGGAGGTTGGCAAACGTGGTGCCACTGTTTGAGAAGGGCAGTAAAGACAAGCCAGAGAACAATAGACTGGTGAGCCTGACCTCGGTGGTGGGAATCCTAAGGGACAGGATGTACATGTATTTAGAAAGGCAAGGACTGAGTAGGGATAGTCAACATGGCTTTGTGCGTGGGAAATCATGCCTCACAAACTTGATTGAGTTTTTTGAAGTAACAAAGAGGATTGATGAGGGCAGAGCAGTAGATGTGATCTATATAGACTTCAGTAAGGCTTTCGACAAGGTTCCCCATGGGAAACTGGTTAGCAAGGTTAGATCTCATGGAATACCGCGAGAACTAGCCATTTGGATACAGAACTGGCTCAAAGGTAGAAGACAGAGGGTGGTGGTGGGAGGGTTGTTTTTCAGACTAGACGCCTGTGACCAGTGGAGTGCCACAAGGATCGGTGCTGGGTCCCCTTCTTTTTGCCATTTACTAAAGGATTTGGATGCGAGCATATGAGGTATAGTTAGTAAGTTTGCAGATGACATCAAAATTGGAGGTGTAGCAGACAGCAAAGAGGATTACTTCAGATTACAACAGGATCTGGACCAGATGGGCCAATGGGCTGAGGAGTGGCAGATGGAGTTTAATTCAGATAAATGCAAGGTGCTGCATTTTGGGAAAGCAAATCTTAGCAGGAGTTATACACTTAATGGTAAGGTCCTCGGGAGTGTTGCTGAACAAAGACACCTTGAAGTGCAGGTTCATAGTTCCTTGAAAGTGAAGTCACAGGTAGATAGGATAGTGAAGGCAGCATTTGGTAAGCTTTCCTTTATTGGTCAGAGTATTGAGTACAGGAGTTGGGAGGTCATGTTGCGGCTGTACAGGACATTGGTTAGGCCACTGTTGGAATATTACGTGCAATTCTGGTCTCCTTCCTATCAGAAAGATGTTGTGAAACTTGAAAGGGTTCAGAAAAGATTTACAAGGGTGCTGCCAGGGTTGGAGGATTTGAGCTATAGGGAGAGGCTGAACAGGCTGGGGCTCTTTTCCCTGGAGCGTCAGAGGCTGAGGGGTGACCTTATAGAGATTTACAAAATTATGAGGGGCATGGATAGGATAAATAGACAAAGTCTTTTCCCTGGGGTGGGCAAGTCTAGAACTAGAGGGGCATAGGTTTCAGGTGAGAGGGGAAAGATATAAAAGAGACCTAAGGGGCAACATTTTCACGCAGAGGGTGGCATTTGTATGGAATGAGCTGCCAGAGGAAGTGGTGGAGGCTGGTACAATTGCTACATTTAAGAGGCATTTGGATGGGTATATGAATAGGAAGCATTTGGAGGGATATGGGCCAGATGCTGGCAGGTGGGACTAGATTGGGTTGGGATCTGGTTGACATGGACGGGTTGGACCAAAGGGTCTGTTTCCATGCTGTACATCTCTACGACTCTGACTCTGTGACTCTACCTAGATGCAACTGAAAACTAAATTAATTAATTAATACTTATTTATTGAGGTTAGAATTGGAAAGTAAAGTTGCAAACTTCGGTTAGATCACATGTGGAATGTAGCATACAATTTTAAGCAAATGATAAAATTTGACTGGAAAAGACGCAAAAGGATTTGAGTATTTAAAAATATTGAGTGCATATCAGGAAAGGATCGGCTTGTCAGGTCTCTTGCAAAAAAAGAGCTGCTAAGGGGCCACGTAACAGGTAAAAATCAGTGAGAATGTAGAACTCGCTACCACAGGGCATGGCTGAAGCAAATAGGTAAACACATTTAAAGGGAAAGTTTGATAAGCATTTGAGACAGGCGGAAATAGAGAATTATGCTTCAGCTAGATGTGAAAGAGAGGAATTTAAGTTTATAGACAACAGCATGAACTGGGAATGAACGGCATGTTCTTCTATTGTCCACATAACCCTACCTAGTGACTAACATTCCTCATTACCTTAACATTCTGGCCTATTTTCTACATTATATGCATTATAGAAAATGAAACAGGTTACAGAATGGAGCAAGGCCAAGACTAATACAAGACCAGAAGTCTGTGGACTAACAAGACTGCAAGTCTGTTTTCTATGCTGCTCCAGCATAGAAAATCGTCCTTTACAAGCACAACAGCAAAGAAACAGATTGTAAGTATGGGTAGATCACAACCTAGTGGTCATATTAATTCAACCATCTATAAAGCAGCTCTCGTTTGTTGAAATAAACCATGCCCGCTTACATTCTACAGGATTGGGTAATGTTATATTTTTCCTTGATTATAATTAAAGGAAACTGAATAGCTATTAACCATATTATTTAGACTAGAACCTCAAATCAAAACCATTTTTTTTTCAGAAAACAATTTCAGTGACTATACAAGCTCCTTAAAACCAAAAATCTGGAAATATTTCTATTCATGGGCACATTTTTGGTGGCTTTAAAGAATTTCACAGAAGACAGTAACTGACTAATAATTGCTAATTGCGTTCATGTAATAGGCCAGAAAATTTCATAGGCACACCTCTCACATTTAAGGTGGAGGAAGACAGATTTTTGACTAACACAGGAGTCAATTGGTATTAAGAAAGTGCAGCTGTACCATAATCAGATTAGGTTAGATTAGATCGATTAGATTGCTCACAGTGTGGAAACAGGCCCTTCGGCCCAACAAGTCCACACCGACCCGCCGAAGCGCAACCCATAACCCTACATTTACCTCTATGGGCAATTTAGCATGGCCAATTCACCTGACCCGCACATCTTTAGACTGTGGGAGGAAACCGGAGCACCTGGAGGAAACCCACGCAGACACAGGGAGAATGTGTGGAGTTTGCACAGTCAGTCGCCTGAGGCGGGAATTGAACCCGGGTCTCTGGCGCTGTGAGGCAGCGGTGCTAACCACTGTGCCACCGTGCCACCCACAATGATCTTATCAATTGGTGGAACATTGGCCTACTCCCACGTATGTATGTATGGAACATCAATAACTCAGTCAGATATACTCTATGGTTATGGAACCATTTAACCAATGTTATTGACTTTCAGATATGAAAAAAATCACCATCACCCAAGTTGCCAAGGCTATTAGCCGAGACAAATATGGGCAGAGGTCCTGGTGTACAATCTTTTATTTTAAATCAGGTTTAGTAAATATCTACATCTCATGGAATCCGAACCAGTATTAGTTTCAAATATAACAACATGAAAACTAAAGCCTTGCTACGTTTAAGGGAGAAGCCTGCAACCTGAAGTTCTACACACAATTAACATCTCATCTTAGCTTGTGACATTTTTGATCTGGCTTGCATTAATACGAAAAAAGCACAAAAGGATTTTAATTACTACAAAACATTTTTCTTAACGTGAGAATAAGCTAACCACTGAAACAGTTTCAAATTAATTTTAACAGAAAAGATTTATACAACACCAAAATTAGATAACACTTTTAGCTCAAGCGACAAGTTTAAGATTGATGATTATGGTTTTGTTTGGTGGAAATTGAAAGTTATTCTGAATACTATTAGAAACTCTTAAGGATTAATACCTGAAAAATTGTAAATTCTACACACAACCTGTGTTTAGTGACAAAATTACAGTAATAACTCAAAAAGTAATATTTCAGTTAGTTTGATACGGCCAACTTGGTTTTAATTAGTAACATGAACTGGCACTCGAGAAAACTGGCAAAAATATGCCTTAAATATGGAAGTTTACTATATTATCATGACCTCTGTAACATCCAAGTAGTCAGCTCAGGGCGCAAGAAAGCTCTCTGCCAGTAGTTTTATTTTTTAAGGCAAAGTTGCATTATTTATACTTGGTGATTTGTGCTGTAAATAATGTGTATGCCCCCTGCATTACATTTTTATTACTTGGTGTTTTCACACCGATTATGTGGATCCCTTGATCAACCAGAATATTTGATCAATCGATAATACTCTCCTGATCCCACAGATGCCAAAGACGTGAAGTGTTAGATGAAGGGGTAAAGGTAGGGGAATGGGACTGGGTGGGTTACACTTCGGAGGGTCGGTGTGAACTTGTTGGGCCGAAGGGCCGGTTTCCCCACCGAATAAAAAAAAGGTTTACTGTATTTTTACACTGCTACACAAGTTCAGTACCTGTATTTTAGTATGAATTCTGAGGGACACTTGTTAATTTGCCTAATTTTCTTTTCTAAGAAATGCCAATTTTCATCTTGTGGTTCCAAATAACTTATTTTCAGCAATTTTCTTGCTAAAAAGTTTCAGATTAATATATTGCAGTGTTAAGAAACTGGACTTTGTCAAATACACTATTACAGTTACAAATTAAGGCAAAGTCAATATCAATATTTAAGAGCAGGTTACAGGGGGATAAAAAGGGGCAAAAGGTGATGAGAATAAGTTAAGTACATGGGATTAGGACAATAGCTTGTTTACATCCAGACACCAACAAGGACTGATTAGGCCAGAATGTCAGGTTCCATACTGTAATTTGCTCATGATTCAGAGCTGATGGCAGTCCACTTTACCAACTGCGACCTCAGAGCCCCACAGTTACCTGGGCTACACCTCCTCCCACCCAACCTCCTGTAAAAGCACCATCCTTTATTCCCAATTCCTCTGCCTCCATCGCATCTGTTCCTAGGATGACCAATTCCACCAAAGAACATCTCTGATGGCCTCCTTCTGGTAAGAGTGCAGTTTCTCCTCCCACGTGGTCAACGATGGCCTCCAGCACATTATCTCTATGCCCTGCACCTCCACCCTTGAACCCCACCCCTTCTATTGCAACAAGGACAGAACACCCACGCTCCCCCCCCCCCCGCCACAAACCTTTGTATACATCACATCATCCTCTGCCACCTATAAACTGACCCCAATACTAGAGATATATTTCCCTCCAAGTGTTTTGGAGAGACCATTCCCTCCGCGACTCCCTTGTCAGATCCTCCACCCACTCATCCCAGCACCTTTCCCCTGCCACCGGAAGAAGTGCAAAACTTGTGGGTGGAGGGGAAACTGGCAAAATCCACATTAATCCTGTGCCCACACTTTCCCCCTCACCTGTATCCAAGGTCCCAAAAGGATCCTTCCAAATCAGTCAGAAATTTTCTTGTACTTCCACAATGTCATCTATTATATCTGTTACACCCGATGTGGTCTCCTCTACATGGAGGGAGGCAGGACACCAACTTGTGGATCATTTCAGAGAACATCTGAGACACCCGTACCAACCAACCTCACTGCCCCATAGCTGAACACTACAACTCCCCCTCCCAATGACATGGAGGTCCTGGGCCTCCTGCATCGCCAAACACTAACCACCCAATGCCTGGAGGAAGAACGCCTCATCTTCCACCTGGGGAGAGTGCAACCACACGAGATTAATGTGGATTTCACCAGTTTCCCTATTTCCCCTCCCCCCCCACCCTTCCAACTCAGCACCATCCTCTTGACCTGTCCATTGTCCTTCCCATCTATCTCCCACACTTTCCTACCCTACCTATCCAGCAATTGGTCAGGAACAAAAGATCTGAATGTGGATAAATCACCTGGACCAAACCTACAATACTCCAGAGTTCTAATGGGGATAGCTGAAGAGATAGTGAAGATCTTTCAGGAATCGCTACAATCAGGGAGGGTCCCAGAGGACTGGACAATCACCAATCAGAAGTCTGAAGCACTAAGAGTCCTAGTCCAGAATTATCTCAAGGTAAACTTGTAGGTTGAATCAGTGCAAATGCAATGATGGCATTTATTTGACAGGACTTGAATATAAAAGCAGGGACGTACTTTAAAGAGGCTCTAGTTAGACTACATTTAGAATATTGGGAGTAATTTTGGGCCTCATCTCTCAGGAAGGATGGATGGATGTACTGGTCCTGGAGGAGGTCCAGAAGAAATTCGTAAGAATGGTCTCAGCAATGAAAGGCTTAACATATGAAGAAAGTTTGAAGACTCTGGGTCTATACTCAATGAAGTTTAGAAGGATAGGGGTGGGAGATCGAATTGAAAAACTTACAGGATACTGAAATGCCTGGATAGAGTGGGCATTGGGAGGATGTTTCTATTGGCAGATGAGACTAGGACTCTAGCACAGCCACAGAGTAAAAGGCAAGACCCTTTAGAACGGAAATGAGGAGAAACTTCGTCAGCTGCAATGTGATGAATCTATGGAATTCATTGCCACAAAAGGCTGGAGGCTAGGTCATTCTGTATATTTATGACACAGATAGATAGATTCTAGATTGTTATGGGGATCAAAAGTTAACAATGAGGAAATGGGAGAATGGGGGTTGAGAAAATCATCCATGATTGAATGGCCTAATTTCTTATAGCTCTGTAATGAGCACCTCAAAACGCCTATCTTTCTACCACTCCCTTACCCATTTCATTTTTCAGAATTTCTTTCCTATTATATAAAGTTGCACTGATTCCAACAATGGCTGCATTTTAACATATATGTCAAGCACAACGTTTGGACAAACTCCTACCTTGTACGGTTTGGTAAAGTTCGCAGAAGTATCAGCAATTGGTTTTTTTCTAATCTCAGGCTCCAAAATTTCTGACTGCTATGGACTTGGAAGCCAATTTTTTGCATTGGCGCAAACCAGAGTAAAACCTATCCCTAATGTGCTGCATTTCTTTGATGGAAGCTCAAGCTTCTCAAATTTACAGAAATTTTAAGGTAATTAAGTTCTAATGAAAGATCAGGCTGAAACGTAATGCTTTCTATATTCACAAAATGATTAGCTGACCTGCTGAATACTCCAACCCTTTCCATTTTTGTTAATTCCTGGACAACTTTCAACATCAAAAGAAACAGTTCCAATTTGGACAATAAAATAAAACAATGAACTCCTGGTGAAGATGCAAGACAAAAATAGAAACTGCTGAAAACATTTAGCAGGTCTGGCAGCATCTGTGGACAGAAAGCTGAGCTAACATCGAGTCTAGTGATGCTTCTTCAGACACACCTCTGAACAAGAGTCACTGAACTGGAATGCAATCTTTATTTTCTGTCCAGATGCTGCCAGGCTTGCTGAATTTCTGCAACAATTTATTATTTCTGGTTTGGACAAAACTGGCCATAGCAGGGTCCAACCAGATTCCGATTTTGATCTTTCATGAGAGATTTCAATTCACATTGATCAGTCTACTGTCTTTTGCCCTCCCACTGAAATATTTCAGGTTTTTCTGGGCTATAACCAATGCTGACAATTTAATTGCCACATTAGCCAATATTGTAAATGGTTTGCCATCTTCAAAGAAAACAAACACACCCTTCAAACCTGCCATCCCTGCAAAGTACTGCCTCATCTCCAAATTTTGCTTTGCTCTCCAAAGTCCTTGATTGTGGTATCATCCCCCAAAACTCTCATACATTTAAGAATGCCTTGTTAAATCCTTTCAATCAGATTTCCATATTTGTCAGTTCCAAAATAGCTGTCATAAACAATATTTTATTTAAGTGTCAAAAACAAATTTTCCTTTTTTGTTCTTTTCATCTGTCATGTTGACAATTGACTAAACAACCCCATCGCCTCCATCCAACAAGGGCTGCTGATACACGTGGTCACCTGTGGATATTGCTGGCTGGCCAGCATTTGTTGCCTGTGCCTGGTTGCACTTGAGAAGGTGGTGAAGAGCGGTCTTCTTGGAACTCCTGCCTCTGCTGTGGATCGACTCAATGTCACATGGGACAGAATTCCAAGATTTTGACCCAGCCACAGTGAAGGAACAGCAATATGTCAGGATGATGATTGGCTTAGAGGGGAACTTGCTAGTGGCGCACCCATGTATTTGTTGCCCTTAATATTCTAGATAGAAGAGGTCGTGGGTTTGTAAGGTGCTGTCTGAGGATTCTGGTGAATTTCTGCAGTGCATTTTGTAGATAGTAAACACTGTTGCTGAGCATTGAAGGGAGTGGACACAATGGATGTAGTGCCAAATGTGCTTAAGTGTTGTTGGGTATCAAGTGAAAGTGTTGTTGGAGCTGCAACCATCCAAGAAAGATGATGGACAGGCTTTGTAGAGTCAGGAAGAGATTTACTCACTGCAATATTCCTAGCCTTTGACATACTCTTGTAACCACTGTTTATTTGGTGAGTCCAGTTGAGTTTCTGGTAAATGGTAAGCCCCAGGATGTTGATAGTGGGCGATTCAGCGATGATGACACCATTGAATGTCATGGGATAGTGGTTAGATTTTATCTTACTAGTGATGATCACAGCCTGGCATTTGTGTGGCACGTAACAAGTGTTACCTGTACTTGTCAGTCCAACCTCCTACAAATTCCTCTCCGACACATGCACCATCCTGACTTGGAACTACAGTTATTTCTTGACTGTTACTTAATCAAAATCTTGGAACTGTGGTTGTCCCTGCGACTTAAGGATTGCAGTGATTCAAGAAAGCATCTCACTATTACATTCTCCATGGCAAATGAAGATGAGCACTTAGGAGACCAGCAAATGGCAGAGCCTTTTGTATTAGCCTTCATGTTACAAGACACTAATAGCATTCCAAAAATACTAAATAAGAAAGGGAGAAAAAAGCCGACATAATAAATAAAATATGGTTGGCATGAACGAGTTCAGTCATGCCAAACAGAAGAGTCTGTTTCAGTCTATGATGATAACTATCACTGGAGAAAAAGATTCTAAAGAAACTAAAGGTCAACATGTCATTTGTACCTGATGATAATATCCTAAGATATTAAAAAAGAAATAGCTATAGCGATAGTGGCTACACGGGTAAGCTTTCAGGAACTTTTATATTCTGGAAAAGTACTGGAGGTTTGGAAGGCTATAAACATAACAGCCTTATTCAAAAAAAGGCAAGTTTTAAATAAAAATTACTTCAGGTCAGTTATCTTAACACCTGTCATTGGTAAAACATTGGTAAGCTGTTATATAGGATGTAACAGCAAAGAATTTAGAAATACATAATTCAATCAAGCTCAATCAGCATGATTCTACATAACTTCATGGAACCATGTCTAATTTAGAGCTCTTTGGAGGTGGTAACAAGCAGGATAGATTAAGAGGAAGCAATGGATGAAATCTATTTATATTTCCAGAAGGTGTTTGACAAATTAACATACATTAGGATACTTAACGAGATAAATGTCAAGAGTGTTGTAAGTGGTATATTAGCCTGGACAAGCATTGGCTAATAGAGGATGGTTGAGATAGTCAGAGTCCTACAGCAGAGACAGGCCCCTTGGCCCAAACTGGTCCATGCTGACCAAAATGTCCACCCACACTAATCCAATTTCCCCGCACTTGGCCCATATCCTTCTAATGCTTTCCTATGTAGTTGTTCAAATGCCTTTTAAATATTCTTAAATTTACCAACCCCAGCCACTTTTGCTGGCAGCTCGTTCCATATGCATACCACCCTGTATATAAAGTGTTGCCCCTCAGATTCCCTTTTATTCTTTCCTCTCTAACCTTAAACTGATGCCCACCAATCCTCTATTCCCCAATGTTGGAACAAAGCAGAGTGCATTCACCCTATTCATGCCTCTCATGATCTCATACATCTCTATAAAAGATCCCCCTCGGTCTCCTACACTCAAAAGAAGGTTCTAGCTTGTCCAACCTCTCCCTGTAACCCAGAGCATTAAGTCCAGGCAACATCCTTGTAAATCTCTTCTGCACTTTAACAGCATCATTCCTATAAACAAGGTGATCAAAATTGAACAATACTCCAGGTACAGCCTCACCAACTTCCTGTGCAACTGCAACATAACTTCCCAACTGCTGTACTCAACACCCAGACTGATGAAGGCCAGTGTGCCAAAAGTCTTCTTTACTGTCTTGTGACTCCACTTTCAGAGAACTGTGAACCTGAACTCCAAGATCCCTCTGCTCCACCACAGCCCTTAAGGCCTTAGCATTCACCATGAAACTCCTACCTGGATTTACTGTCCAAAACGCAAGACTTCACACTTATCAATATTAAACTCCATTTGCCATTTCTCGGTCTACTACCCTAGCTGATCAAGGTCCTGCTGCCATTTCTGATAACCTCTCCCATTGTCCACGATACCTTTTAGTGTCATCAGCAAATTTACTAAACACACCTTGTGCATTCTCATCCAAATCATTGATATAGATAAGAAATAGCAATGGGTCCAGCACCAACCCAAGGTACTCCACTAGTCACAGGCCTTCAGTCTGACCAGCATCTTTCCACTATTACCCTCGCTTTCTATCATCAAACCAAGTTTGTTTCCAATTTGCTCACTCTGGATTCCAAGCAATCTAACCTTCCAGAGCAGCCAACCATGTGGAACTTTATCAAAGGTCTTACTGAAATCCAAATAAACAGTCTACCGCTGTGCCCTCATCAACCTTCTGGTCACTTGAAAGAACGCTAACAAATTTGTGAGCCTTGATCTCCCAATCAAAAGCCATGCTAACTACTCCTAACCAAACCCAGTCTTCCCAAATGCACGTATATCTTATCCCTCAGTTTTTTCCAGTAACTTGCCCACCACAGATGTTAAGCTTATTGGTCCATAGTTCCTAGGCATTCCTTTACAGCCCTTCTTGAATAACAACATTCAATACCTTCCAGTCTTCTGGGACCTCACCAGTGGCTAACAATGATACAAAAAAAAAATCAGCCAGGCCCCCCACAATTTCTTCACCAGCCTCTTGCAGTTTTCTTGGATAGATCTAGTCAGGACCATGATGGTTTATCATCCTTCATACATTCAACACCTCCTCTGTGTTAAAACCTATCCCCAAGTTATCAACACCAACTTCCCAGAGTTGCCAAGTCTTCATGTCTTTCTCCATGGCAAAGAGGGAGTGAAAAATATTGAGAACCTCACCCATCTCCAGCAGCTCTACACACACATGTCTGCTTTGGTCCTCGAGGGGCCCTATACTGTCTAATTATATTAAATGGAAAAAGAATAACTTAAAGAGCCTTTTTGGATTCACCCTAATCTTGTCAGCCAAGGCTATCCCATGCCTCCTTTTCACCCTCCTGATTTCCCAGGGGAGCATTTCGACAATGGAAAACCTGTAACTAGTAGAGTGCTGGAGCCACAGTTATTTTCAATATATATGAAATGACTTGGATGAAAGTGAATGCACTATCACAAAGTTTACAGATGACAAAAATAGGTACGAATGGCAAGGATAACATACTAGAGGGATATAGACAGGTTAAGCAAATGAACCAAAACTTTGCAGATGAAATACAATTGTAGGAAAACATAGGGTTATGCACTTTCACCAAAACAGAGAGAAACTGAACACTTATTTAAATGAAGAAAAAGTCTATAGAAGGCTGTAACATTTAGGGATGCAGGAGTCCTCACGCATAAATCTCAAAAAACCTGCACACAAGTCTGACAGGTATTAGGGAAGGCAAATGAAATGCTGGTCTTTATTTTCATGGGAACAAAGTATAAAAACAGGGATGTCTTCTTAACTATACAAAGGTACTAGTTAGACAGCTGGAATATTATGAAAGAGTCTTGAGTATAAAGATATACTGGCATTGGATGAAGTCCAGAGAAAGTTCACCAGATTCCTGGGTATGGAGGGATTGTCTTGAGAGATTTAGGACCTGTAAGATGACCTTATTAAAATATTCAATATTCTTAGGGGACTTGACAGGTTAGATGCCAAGAGGTTGTTTCTCTTTGTGCAAGAGTCTAGCACCAGAGGATTATAATCGCACAGTTAAGGGCTCAACCAGTTAAGACTGAGAGGAGGAAGACTTTCTTCAGAGGGAATTTCTTTGAGCCTTGACAGCTCTCTGTATGGCAGACATTAAAAGTATATTCAAGACAGAGACAGATCTTTAAATCAGTAAGAGAATCAGGAGTAACGGGGAAAGGTAGTAAAGTGAAGTTAAGGATTCTCAGATCAACCATAAACTCATTGAATGTCAGATCAAACTTGGAATTTTTCTTGATGGCTTATTTCTGCTTCCATGCCTTATTGAGCATTACATGCTGGCTTAACCATTGGTGTGCATGTCCCACGAATGAACAAACATTAGGTGGTGCTGTTCTCAGCCGATTCCATTCTTGAGAGTCTAATTTTATCCACAGTCTCACTTGCAATGGCTCGGATCCTTCATATGACCCACCTTTAAGAGCTGTGCAGTGACTGAGTGGTTAGCACTGCTGCCTCTCAGCGCCAGGGACTCAGTAGGATTCCACTCTTGGGCAAACATCTGTGTGGAGTTTGCATGTTTTCCCCATGTCTGTGTAGATTTCCTCCCACAGTTCAAAGATGTACAGGTTAGTTGGATTAGCCATGTTAAATTTCCCATAGTATTCAGGAATGTTCAGGCTTGATGGGTTAACCATGTGAAAGTGTTATGGAGATAGAGTAGGTGTGTTTGGGTGGGATGCCCTTTGGAGGGTCAGTGTGGACTTGATGGGCAAATGGCCTGTTTCCACGCTGTAAGGATTCAATGAATACCTTAACCCACTTCTTTCAATACCAATGCTAAGTTACCAGGTACTTTCAAGCTTCAATTCCGAATGAACACAAATATGTATTAATTAAATACTGGGAAGACTGAAGCCATTATATTTGGATTCCACTCCAACAGTTCCAACTCCACCATTCTACCCAATTAGTTTAATCTCAGACTTATCTGTTTGTAATCTTGGTGTCACATTTAATTTAATTTCGACATGATTGCATGGTCACCAAGACCATCTTTATTGCATTGTTCAACTTCACTCTTCTGTTCATTTGTGATTGAAATCCTCATTCAAGCTTTGGTCACCATACTACCAAAAGGAAGTGGATGCTGAGAAGGTTGAGAAAACGTTTACTAGGATGCTGTCTGGTATGGGAGATTTTAGCTATGAAGAAAGCTTGGATAGACAGTTTATTTTCACTGGAACACAGGAGCTTGAGGGGTGACCTGATAGAAGTTTAAAAGACTACAAATTGCATGGATAAAGTGGAAAACACGATGCTTTCTTCCAGAGTGGAGAGGTCTATTACTCGGGGCACAAGAGTAAAAGGTGGGGGGGGGGGGGGGGGGGGTGGGGGGGGAAGAGAGGCGATAAAAACAAAATGCAAGTCAAGCTTTTCCACACAAAGGCTGGTCAGTACCTTGAACACACTGCCAGTGGTGGTGATGGAATACGCAATAGCAGCATTCAAACAAACACATGGAAAAGGATAGACCTGATCTAAAAGTTGAAGTTCTAATTTGGAGAAAGGCCAATTTTGACAGTGTTAGGCAAGAACTTTCAAAAGCTGATTGGAGGCAGATGTTTGCAGGTAAAGGGACGGCTGCAAAATGGGAAGTCTTCAGAAATGAGAGAACAAGAATCCAGAGAAAGTATTCCTGTCAGGGTGGATGAATAAAGAAATTGAGGGTTTGGTTAAGAAAAAGGAGGAAGCATACGTCAGGTATAGACAGGATAGATCGAGTGAATCCTTAGAAGAGTATAAAGGAAGTAGAAGTATACTTTAGAGGGACATCAGGAGGGCAAAAAGGGGACATGAGATAGCTTGGGCAAATAGAATTAAGGAGAATCCAAAGGATTTTTACAAATATATCAAGGACAAAAGGGTAACTAGGGAGAGAACAGGGCCCCTCAAAGATCAGCAAGGTAGCTTGTGTGGGGAGCCACAGAAAATGGGGGAAGATGCTAAATGAATATTTTGCATCAGTATTTATCGCGGAAAAGGATATGGAAGATATAGACTGTAGGGAAATAAATCTTGCAAAATGTCCATATTACAGATGAGAAAGGGCTGGATGTCTTGAAACGGGTAAAGGTGGGTAAATCCCCAAGACCTGATCAGGTGTACCCAAGAACTCTGCGGGAAGCCAGAGAAGTGATTGCTGGGCCTCTTGCTGAGATATTTTGTATCATAGATAGTCACAGGTGAGGTGTCGGAAGACTGGAGATTGACAAATGTGGTGCCACTGTTTAAGAAGGGCAGTAAAGACCAGCCAGGGTACTAAAGACCGGTCAGCTGGACCTCGGTGGTGGGCAGTTTGTTGGTGGGAATCCTGAGAGACAGGAGATGTACATGTATTTGGAAAGGCAAGGACTGATTAGGGACAGTCAACATGGCTGTGTGTGGGGGAAATCATGTCTCACAAACTTGATTGAGTGTTTTGAAGTAGTAACAAAGAGGATTGATGAAGGCAGAGCAGTAGATGTGATCTACATGGACTTCAGTAAGGCATGCGACAAGGTTCCCATGGGAGACTGGTTAGCAAGTTTAGATCTCATGGAATACAGGGAGAACTAGCCATTTGGATACAGAACTGGCTCAAAAGGTACAAGAGAGGGGGTGGTGGTGGAGGGCTGTTTTTCAGACTGGAGGCCTGTGACCTGTGGAGTGCCACAAGGATCGGTGCTGGATCCTCTACTTTGTCATTTACATAAATGATTTGGATGCGAGCATAAGAAGTACAGTTAGTAAGTTTGCAGATGACACCAAAATTGGTGGTGTAGTGGACAGCGAAGAGAGTTACCTCAGATTATAACAGGATCTGGACCAGAATGGACTGAGAAGTGACAGATGGAGTTTAATTCAGATTAATGCGAGGTGCTGCATTTTGGGAAAGCAAATCTTAGCAGGAGTTATACACTTAATGGTAAGGTCCTAGGGAGTGTTGCTGAACAAAGAGACCTTGGAGTGCAGGTTCATAGCTCCTTGAAAGTGGAGTCGCAGGTAGTTACGAAAGTGAAGGTGGTGTTTAGTATGCTTTCTTTTATTGGCCAGAGTATTGAGTACAGGAGTTGGGAGGTCATGTTGCTGCTGTACAGGACACTGGTTAGGCCACTGTTGGAATATTGCGTGTAATTCTGATCCCCTTCCTATCGGAAAGATTGAGAAACTTGAAAGGATTCAGAAAAGATTTACAAGGATGTTGTCAGGGTTGGACGATTTGAGCTATAGGGAGGGGCTGAACAGGCTGGGGCTGTTTTCCCTGGAGCGTCAGAGGCTGAGGGGTGACCTTAGAGGTTTATAAAATCATGAGGGGCATGGATAGGATAAATAGGCAAAGTCTTTTCCCTGGGGTCGGGGAGTCCAGAACTAGAGGGTATAGTTTTAGGGCGAGAGGGGAAAGATATAAGAGAGACCTAAGAGGCAACTTTTTCACACAGAGGGTGGTGCGCGTATGGAATGAGCTGCCAGAGGATGTGGTGGAGGCTGGTACATTTGCAACATTTCAGAGGCATTTGGATGGGCATATGAATAGGAAGGGTTTGGAGGGAAATGGGTCAGGTGCTGGCAGGTGGGACTAGATTGGGTTGGGATATCTGGTCGGCATGGATGGGTTGGACCGAAGGGTCTGTTTCCACGCTGTACATTTCTGACTCTATGACATGGATGAAGACATGAATAAAAAAGGCAATAAAGGGATATGGATCCCGTAAGCAAAGGGAATTTTAATATGGAACAGCAAAATGTGTCAGCACAGGCTTGGAGGGGAAAAGGGTCTGTTCCTGTGCTGCTTTGTTCTTTGTTGCCTCTAGACTTTACAATTCCAATGTACTTGTGCCACTCAATAATATTCAACCTTGCTTAAACTGGAGGTCATTCCAGAACTCTAACCAATACTGTAACTTTTCACATCCCATTCCCTCAAGCAATATATGGATTTTTGAAACGCGCATCCTGGTTTTCAAGCCACTCCATAGTCTTACCCCTCCCTATCTCTGCAATTTGTAGTAGCCAAATACTTTTTCTTATTAAACATTGGTTTCTTGAGCATCTCCAATTTTAAATTTCATCCTGCCACTGATGGCCATATCTTCAGTTGCTTTGGCCTTAAACTCTGGAATTCCCTCATTACTTTCCTGCTAAGAGGA
Source organism: Hemiscyllium ocellatum (assembly GCF_020745735.1). Taxonomy (NCBI): domain Eukaryota; kingdom Metazoa; phylum Chordata; class Chondrichthyes; order Orectolobiformes; family Hemiscylliidae; genus Hemiscyllium; species Hemiscyllium ocellatum. Next base: position 734,390 of record NC_083416.1, read on the forward strand.
CTGAGATGCAGTGGTAGTGTCGATACCACTAGCTCAAATCACATCTGCTCCAAATGTGTCAAAACTTGTCTGAACGCCTCGGTTAAAAATATGTCTACATCTTCCTGCTTCTGAACTTCTGCTACATTTCATTTAAGCCTCCCCATTTGAGGATTGTTCGTTTCTGAATGAATATCTTTTACAGCACAGTATCACTTTTCTTTCCCAAGTGCCCATAATATCGGAAGTGCTTTGGGACTTATATTTCATGTCCTTAACATAGCCATTGATTATTACTTTGTACTGTAGATATGGTTACTCAACAGGTAAAAAGCTGAAAACTACAACTTACAGGAAGGAACTCCTTTGCATATTTACCTAAAGAGCTCAAATTTCCTATTCACTTACTGTGCAATCCTTAAGTTACATGAATTGCCATGCAGTTCTCCAACAGGTGAATGCAATGCATGGAAAGGCATTAGGCAATGTTTGATTTAGTTTGCTAAAAACAGCCCTTAAATGTATGTGTAGTGCATACTACATTAACAAGTTTCTTTTAATATTTAAATCAAACTTAGGCGCTGCACATAAACAAAACTCACGCTCTTCCTTCCTTCTGCTGGAACGGGTGGATAGTAGGCCATCGTGTTGTCCACTTTCTGTTCAGATTCATGGGAGGGACTGTACTTGACACTTTTCTTTCTCATTCTTTTTGCTCTGTGCAAAACTGGTATTTCAACCTCTTTGATAACTGGAGGATGATCTTCAGAATCCTTCGCATCCTCTGTTTCCACCTCACTACAAATGGATGATTCAAACATCATCTTTCCGTTCATAACCAACTTAGTTATCTTTAACTTTAGCTCTGGGGAACCATTCGGAGTAGAATCAGATACTGTAGGAGTGCATCTGCCTTCATCAATTGCACAACTATCCCGGGTAGTAGGAGAGCCCTCAGGTGATTCAGACCACTGTTTTGTCTCTGGGGAGTCAGAAAACCGTGTAGGAATCATAGAAGCCAGATCTTGAAGTCGGCGCAATGGAATATACGGTGGTGCTGAAACATGTCCATTAAACGCAGGTTGTGCACCATCCTTTGAATCAGCAGACAACTGAACAATGCTTCTGTCCTGCAGATTATAGCACTCTTGTTCGCAAATATTCTGTCCTGGCCTGCAACTTCGATCATTAATTTCAGAAACATCAAAACCCAATGAATTTGAAAACTGTTGCGAACTAGAAAAAGGCAAAGCACTGCCCGATAATTCATATTCACAGGAACGATCCATCTTGCCCTCGAGATATTCTGAGAGAAGAAAAGGTAACAGGTTATAGAACTGTCAAATCTTTGAACCTTTAAATGTTAAGGATATCAGTGTGCATGACATGGCTATTAAAGCAACTTTGCAAGTTAATCAGAAATGGGAGATCATTTAGCCCCTCAAGCTTGCTCTGTATTTCAACAAGGTCATGGATTTAATTCTGCTTTTCTCACTTCTCCCATCTCATGACTCTCCCTCCCCACTAACCCCAACCAAATCATCGTGCACCTCTTTGTAAATATAATCTGTATACCTTGGCCTTGATTAAGTGTTGAGGGTTGATTAGTTCACACTAAAAATCTACAAATTATGCAACGCTTTGTAGAATGACCTCATCCGTCCTTTAGGGAAGGAAGTCAGTTCTTACCTGCTGACTGACGTGACTCCAGGCCCAGTGTGGCTGACTCCTAATTGGTTCTCTCTGGGCCAAATCAGAGAGCAAATCAGTTCAAGTGCAACTAGTAATATACAACAAATGCTGGGATTGCAAGCAATCCCCAAGAATAGAAAAAAGTGAATAAAAAATTATCCTCTTCCTTTGCTTGTTTTTAGGGAGACACACATTTGTCAATTTTATCTTTGAACTATTATGGCATTTTTAAAAGCTGTCACCCATGACTCAATCCTCACCTTTGATTGGGAAGTTATGGGTTCAAACCTCACTCCAGCAAAGCTGACATTTCGGTCCAATACTGAGTTATGGCAGCACAGCTAGATGAGATATCTTTGGGTAAGATGCTAAACACTGTCCATGTGCCCAAAGACAGCATAGGACACTTGGCAACGCAGTCAAGGATTATTCCTGAATATCATTGAAAAGCAATTTGCTAGTCAACTATTTCTACTGAGACAGAGCTGTGAAAATTATTGCCACATTTCCCTATAATGACAGGTCATTATACGTAGAAATACTTCACTATTGCAAAAGACATGCTGCGGAAGCTATTTGTTTTGTACTCATTAGGAGAAATGCATGAACGCTAAAATTTAACTGACCACAATTTAACCTATGGAGGAACAGGGTTGTGGTGCTCATTTGAAATTTGGTCTTTGTGCATTTGTCTTAGAAGGAAGCAAGCCAAAAAGCTTCAGCATCATGTCTCTTTTTCTTTAAGCAATGCACAAATTTTGTACTTTAGAGATTGGTAAGTTCAGTTGGCTGGATGATTGATTTGTGATGCAGAGGGATGCCAAGAGTATATGGGTTCAATTACCACAATGAGGAAAGTGATCATGAAGAACTCATTCTCCCCAACCCCTCCCCTCACCGGAGGCATGATGACTCTCAGCTTAAAACCTCTATCATGCATCTCTCTGTAATAAGAACAACCTTGTAGGACTTTAACTATCAAGCAACTGGTTGAAAATACTTCACTGGCTGCAAAATACTTTGAAAAATCAAAGTCATAAATTGCACCACACAAAATCATTGTTTTGGATTGGCAAAGCCACAAAACATCTGTAGTCAAATCAATATTGTTATTTCAACAAAATTTTTAAAAAATACAAAATATCTATTCATCCTTTTGCCAAAGACAGCAACAGAATCAAAATTTCTCAATTTGGGATAGAAAAAAAGGTCTGTGCATACACAGGCCCCAGCAATGCAACTGTGGCCTTGTAATTAGTTTGCCAAAATATGCAAATCTAATTGGAAAGTGTTTTTGCCCAAGTTGAAAAGACAAATTTACATCTGATTGGTGAATAAATTTCAAGATTTGCTTGAAATCTCCATTACAATTTCTTGATCTATCAGTGAAGGAAACATTATGACATAAGCATGATTTCAGTACAAAGTCCATGCTTAGAATGAAATTTTAAAAATAAACGACTGCTTAGAGTACAAATTTGTGTAATGGCAGAAACAGAAGTTACAGTGCGTACAATCTCTGGATGGTAAATCAGCATCTTTGTCTACAGAATCAATGCTTTACTTATTCTCGATTTATTCTCCATTCACCTCATTGGTTTTCTAAAATTATTTTGTTCAAACCTCATGAACTAATTTTAGTACAAAGAATAGCTTTTAAATCTCAAGTTGAATTAAGCAAATAGGCTATCATTTTGCCCTACCTAACCAATTCCATTATCTCATCCACCACTATCACCCTCTTGTCCCTCTCAGAAACAATTTCACCACTCAGGTCACCTGTTATCAACTACTTTCTTCTCCTTTGTTCCTGACCAACTACATTATCTCATCCACTGCATATGCACTACAGTACACCATGTGCCACATTTGGTACCATGTACACTAGCCTCGGTCCCTGAAGCGAACACAGGAGACCGACTTCTCCACCTGAAAATGTGTTGCTGGTTAAAAGCACAGCAGGTTAGGCAGCATCCAAGGAATAGGAAATTCGACATTTTGAGCATAAGCCCTTTATCAGGAATGAAGGGCTTATGCCCGAAATGTTGAATTTCCTATTCCTTGGATGCTGCCTAACCTGCTGTGCTTTAACCAGCAACACATTTTCATCTGTGATCTCCAGCATCTGTAGACCTCATTTTTTACCCGACTTCTCCACCTGCCTAATCAAAACAGTCCACAAAAATTCAAAAACCAACAGTGATTGCTGGAAAGGTCAGGTCTGGCAGCATCTGAAGAGAGAAAGCAGAGTTAATGCTGCAAGTCCAATATCCTCCTTTTGAACTCACTGTAGCTGGGAAAAGCTTGGCATTTGTGCAGAAGCTTGTTTTTTTTGGGGGGGGAAAAAGGTGGGGAAGAGCAAGACATAGGTGCAGAAAGAGGCCAAGAAAGGGAGGGAGAGAGGGAGACAGCACACATGCACGCACTTTGGGTAAAAAAAGGTCAAGATGATGCCTCAAGTCCTGAAATTGTTGAACTCTATTGAACCCTGAAGGTTGCAGATTCTAGGTGGAAAATGAGATGCTATTCTTTCGTGCTTGCACCGAGCTTCACGAGAACACCATAACAAGTCCAAGGGAACATGGTGTGTCGAGGTGACAAGCAAGTGGGAACTCTTATGGACAGAATATAGGTGCTTTGCAAGCCGGTCACCCAGTCAGCACTTTGTTCCCCCAATGTAGAGGAGAGCACATTGTGAGCAGTGAATACAATGGACTAGATTCAGTGAATTAGATAAAAACAAGGAATGTAGATGCTGGAAACCACAGTCTAAATTAGAGTGATGCTGGAAAAGCACATCAGGTCAGGCAGCATCCGAGGAGGCAGCCCTCGGATGCTGTCTGACCTACTGTGCCTTTCCAGCACCACTCTAACCTAGATTAAGTGAAGTACAGGTAAAACACTGCTTCACATGAAAGGTGTCTTGGGTAGTGAGGAGACAGGGAGGAAACAAATGGGCAGGTGTTACATCTTCTGCGAATGCAGAGGAAGGTGGTATGAGGGCATGTTGTCAGTGGAGTGAAGGAGGAGTGGACTAAGTGTCCTGGATGGAACAGTCCCTGCAGAAGTCTGACGAAGGAAGGGGAGAATGGGTGTCTGGTGGTAGTGGAAACAGCAGCTAATGATGCTACGAATGCGGATGTTGTTGGAGTGATAGGTGGGGACAAGGGGAACCCTATTGCTGTTATTGTTTTTTTTGGGAGGGGGGGGGGGGGGGTGGAGAGATTAGATTACTTAGTGTGAAACAGGCCCTTTGGCCCAACAAGTCCATACCAATCCACCGAAGCGCAACCCACCCAGACCCATTCCCCTACATTTACCCCTTCACCTAACAATACAGGCAACTTAGCATGGCCAATTCATCTAACCTGCACATTTTTGGACTGTGGGAGGAAACCAGAGCACCCAGAGGAAACCCACGCAGACACTGGGAGAATGTGCAAACTTCATAGAGTCATCTGAGGCAGGAATTGAACCTGGATCTCTGGCACTGTGAGGCAGCAGTATACCACCGTGCCGCCCGATAGGTCAGACTTGGTGGAGGATCCTGCCAAGTATGTTGCTGAGGAATCCTCAGTTGACAAAGAAATTGGACATTCAGAAGCCCCCTTCTTGAAGTTATCAGAACAGATGAATGGAAATGGAAGAACTAGGAAAAATGGAATTGTCTTTACAGGAAAGAAGGTATGTGAATATATAGTCAAGGTAGCTGTCAGAGTTGTTGGGTTTGTGGTTGAATCCAGTGGTACTGAAGAAATGGAAACAGAGGTAGAGAAGGGAAGGGAGCAGACAGACATGGACCAGATGAAGGGGAGAGTGGGGTAGAAACAAAAAGTGAAATAGATAAAGCTTTTCCAATTCCAGACACAAGAGGGCATCAGCGTCAATTATGTCATTGATAGGTTTTTTCCCCCCGGGGTGGGGGGGGTGGGAGTCACTACATGAAATGACATAAGTGACGGTTGTTGACACACAGCAGCTTGGTGTACTACAGTGGGGTCATGGTCCAGGGGATACAGGAGGTGGTATCTGAAAGCTGTCTCTGCAATGAGAGGTTAGTACGCCAGACAAAAGCACCACCCTTGGCAGGTTTAATTATAAAGTTAGGGTTGAATCTGAGAGACACAGTGAGGTGACCAATGTTACATTGACAGTTCTTGATGGAGAGCTCAAGTGCAAGTAAAAGGCCAAAGTCTAGGTGAACGAAGAAAGAGGGTTGGAGATGGCTGAAGGAGTCTTGGGAATGGGGAAAGGACTCTTGTCCAAAAGAAGTGGGCTCAGAGGCAAAGGCATTAGAAAAGAAATTCAAATGTCATGTCAAAGTCATTAAAATGGGGACACAGGGAGGATAAAATGGAGACCTTTGCTAAGTACAGAATGTTCAGTAGAGATTGGAAGGTCAGAAGTGATAGTAAACATAAAAAAAGACACCAGTGGGCTGTGAGAGGTGGAGCCAGAGCGAAGAGGAGGAGGAAGATTCCAGACAGGCGTGGGTAACTCAACTCAATGTTATTATGGGTTACTTGCTCAGAAACGTCACAGACAATCTGCAAATCTTAAAGTTTACTGATTTATAATCTCAAAGATAGCTTTATTGGACGACGTGGCAAAACGGTCAGCTTAATGCAACAGAACTTCCAATATCTTCCAATGACTTCCAATATCTCTAATGATAAAGTTAGCATTGAGGCACTTTACCTGAATGCTCATAGCATTCGTAACAAAGCAGATGAACTAATGGCACAGATCATAGTGAATGATTATGATGTGGTAGGCATCACAGACGTGGTTACGGCGGGGGGGGGGGTCAGGACTGGTAGTTAAACCTCCAAGGATTTTCAACTTTCCGAAAAGACAGGGAGGTGGGCAGAGGGTGTGGGGTTGTCTTGTTAGTTAAGAACAAAATTAAATCTATGGCACTGAATGACATAGCGTCAGATGATGTGGAGTCTCTGTGGGTGGAATTGAGGAACCACAAAGGCAACAAAACAATAATGGGAGTTATGTACAGACCTCCTAACAGTGGTCAGGACCAGGGACGCAACATGTACCGGGAAATAGAGAAGGCATGTCAGAAAGGCAAGGTCAAGGTGATCAAGGGAGACTTCAATATGCAGGTGGACTGGGTGCCAGTGGATCAAAGAAAGGGAATTCATGGAATGCTTACAGGATGGCTTTTTGGAACAGCTGGTCATGGAGCCCACAAGGGAGCAGGCTATTCTGGACCTAGTGCTATGTAATGAACCAGACTTTATAAAAGACCTTAAAGTAAGGGAACACTTAGGAAGCAGCGATCATAATATGGTAGAGTTCAGTCTGCAGTTTGAAAGAGAGAAGGCAAAATCGGATGTAACGGTGTTACAGTTAAATAAAAGGTTACGAGGGCATGAGAGAGGAACTGACAAAAATAGACTGGAAGCAGAGCCTAGCGGGGAAGACAATAGAGCAAAATTGGCAGGGGTTTGGGGGTATAATTGAGGACACAGTACAAAGGTTCTTTCTTTTCTTGGGGATGATTATGCGGGGAGGGATTAGACAGCCATGGCTGACAAAGGAAGTCAGGAAATGTATTAAAGAAAAAGAGAGATCCTATAAAGTGGCCAAGAGCACGAGGAAATCAGAAGATTGGGAAGGTTACAAAAACAAACAGAGAAATAAGGAAGGAGAGGATCAAATATGAAGGTAGGCTAGCCAGTAATATTAGAAGTGATAGTAAAAGTTTATTTCAATACATAAGAAACAAACGACAGGCAAAAGTAGACATTGGGCCACTTCAAACTGATGCTGGAAGCCTAGTGATGGGAGATAAGGAAAAAGCAGGAGAACTTAACAAGTACTTTGTGTCAGTCTTCACAGTGGAAAACATGAGTAATATCCCAACAATTAAAGGGAGCAGAGGGCTGAGTTAAGTATGGTTGCCATTACAAAAGAGAAAGTACTAGAAAAGCTAAAAGATCTTAAAATTGATAAATCTCCTGGCCCCGATGGGATACATCCTAGAGTTCTGAGAGGGGTGGCTGAGGAAATAGCAGAGGCATTGGTTGAGATCTTTCAAAAGTCACTGGAGTCAGGGAAAGTCCAGGATGATTGGAAGATCGTTGTAACCCCCTTGTTCAAGAAAGAATCAAAAAAGAGATGGAAAATTATAGGCCAATTAGCCTAACCTCGGTTGTTGGTAAAATTCTAGAATCCATCGTTAAGGATGAGGTTTCTAAATTCTTGGAAGAGCAGAGTCAGATTAGAACAAGTCAACACGGATTTAGTAAGGGGAGGTCGTGCCTGACAAACCTGTTGGAATTCTTTGAAGAGGTGACAAGTAGGTTAGACCAGGGAAACCCAGTGGATGTGGTCTATCTAGACTTCCAAAAGGCCTTTGATAAGGTGCCACACGGGCGGCTGCTGAGCCAGTGAGGGACCATGGTATTCGAGGTGAGCTACTGGTATGGATTGAGGATTGGCTGTCTGACAGAAGGCAGAGTGTTGGGATAAAAGGTTCTTTTTCGGAATGGCAGCAGGTGACAAGCGGTGTCCCGCAGGGTTCAGTGTTAGGGCCACAGCTGTTCACATTATATATTAATGATCTGGATGAAGGGACTGCGGGCATTCTAGCGAAGGTTGCCGATGATACGAAGTTACGTGGACACGCAAGTAGTACTGAGGAAGTGGGGAGGCTGCAGAAGGATCTAGACAGTTTGGGAGAGTGGTCCAGGAAATGGCTGATAAAGTTCAATGTGAGCAAATGCGAGGTATTGCACTTTTGCAAAAAGAATAAAAGCACAGACTACTTTCTAAATGGTGAGAAAATTTGTAAAGCCAAAGTACGAAGGGATCTGGGAGTGCTAGTTGAGGATTCTCTAAAAGGTAAACATGCAGGTTGAGTCTATGATTAAGAAAGCGAATGCAATGTTGTCATTTATCTCAAGAGAGTTGGAATATAAAAGCACCGTTGTGCTACTGAGACTTTATAAAGCTCTGGTTAGGCCCCAATTGGAGGACTGTGTCCAGTTTTGGTCCCCACACCTCAGGAAGGACATACTGGCACTGGAGCGTGTCCAGCGGAGATTCACACGGATGATCCCTGGAATGGTAGGTCTAACATACGAGGAACGGCTGAGGATCCTGAGATTGTATTCATTGGAGGAGCCTAGAAGATTAAGGGGAGATTTAGTAGAAACTTACAAGATAATACATGCCTTGGAAAGGGTGGACGCTAGGAAATTGTTTCCATTAGGCGAGGAGACTAGGACCCGTGGACACAGCCTTAGAATTAGAGGGGGTAAATACAGAACAGAAATGCGGAAACATTTCTTCAGCCAGAGAGTGGTGGGCCTGTGGAATTCATTGCCGCAGAGTGCAGTGGAGGCCGGGACGCTAAATGTCTTCAAGGCAGAGATTGATAAATTCTTGATGTCAAGGAATTAAGGGCTACGAGGAGAATGCTGGTAAGTGGAGTTGAAATGCCCATCAGCTATGATTGAATGGCGGAGTGGACACAATGGGCCGAATGGTCTTACTTCCACGCCTATATTTTATGCCCTTAAAACTAGGAAGCTTCATTATTCAATAGCACAGTGCAATACTGACTGTCACATACATAAACTGGAAACATGCTGTCATTGCTCTCTTTTATGTAGTCTGTCAATGGTCAAAGCACTGAATTTACCAATTCCCAAAAAGAAAATTGGAAACAGAAAAGGGAATTGATAAAATGCAATGTCCTGGGGGAAAAAAACACAAGAGTAGGAACAATTGGAAAGCTCTTTTAGAGGCAGTACAAGCAAAACAAACTAAGTATCATCCTCATTCAACAAAGTTCCCCATGGGAGACTGATTAGCAAGGTTAGATCTCATGGAATACAGGGAGAACTAACAGTTTGGATACAGAACTGGCTCAAAGGTAGAAGACAGAGGGTGGTGGTGGAGGGTTGTTTTTCAGACTGGAGGCCGGTTACCAGTGGAGTGCCACAAGGATCGGTGCTGGGCCCTTTACTTATTGTCATTTACATAAATGATTTGGATGCGAGCATAAGAGGTACAGTTAGTAAGTTTGCAGATGACACCAAAATTGGAGGTGTAGTGGACAGTGAAGAGGGATACCTCAGATTACAACAGGATCTGGACCAGATGGGCCAATGGGCTGAGAAGTGGCAGATGGAGTCTAATTCAGATAAATGCAAGGCGCTACATTTTGGGAAAACAAATCTTAGCACGACTTGTACACTTAATGGTAAGGTCCTACGGAGTGCTGCTGAATAAAGAGACCTTGGAGTGCAGGTTCATAGCTCCTTGAAAGTGGAGTCGCAGGTGGATAGGATAGTGAAGGCAGCATTTGGTATGCTTTCCTTTATTGGTCAGAGTATGGAGTACACGAGTTGGGAGGGCATGTTGTGGCTGTACAGGACATTGGTCAGACCACTTTGGAATACGGTGTGCAATTCTGGTCTCCTTCCTATCGGAAAGATGTTGTGAAACTTGAAAGGGTTCAGAAAAGATTTACAAGAATGTTGCCAGAGTTGGAGGATCTGAGCTATAGGGAGAGGCTGAACAGGCTGGGGCTGTTTTTCCTGGAGCGTCAGAGGCTGAGGGGTTCTTATAGAAGTTTTCAAAATTATGAAGGGTATGGATAGGATAAATAGGCAAAGTCTTTTCCCTAGGGTTGGGGAGTCCAGAACTAGACGGCATAGGTTTAGGGTGAGAAAGGAAAGATATAAAAGAGACTGAAGTGGCAACCTTTTCACGCAGAGGGTGGTACGTGTATGGAATGAGGTGCCAGAGGATGTGGCGGAGGCTGGTACATTTGCAACATTTAAGAGGCATTTGGATGGGTATATGAATAGGAAGGGTTTGGAGGGATATGGGCCGGGTGCTGGCAGGTGGGACTAGATTGGGTTGGGATATCTGGTCGGCATGGACGGGTTGGACCGAAGGCTCTGTTTCCATGCTGTACATCTCTATGACTATCATGCTTTGAAAATATGCAGACATATTACAGAACTCTTCCCAAAAAAAAATGGATCCTAGCTAGCGCATTGTGCGTAAACCGATAACTTGCAGCAGGGTGGAATTGAAAGGAGGCAAAAACAAATGATCCAGTACAAAAAGAAGAGACAATCAAGGCACAACTTGAAAGGAGTCCTTTCAATGGCATATCTGCCCAATCTTTAGTTCATTAAAAATCATTCCTATTATGTCACAATCTTCCACAGCAAAAAAGTTTAGTAATAAAACAAATAGCTTCCAAGACTAAACCTTCATGAATGTATTGAAGGTTGATAATTTACTTTGTAATAGTAACAAATTGCAAAAAAAAAAAGAATCTGAGGACTAAAAAAAATCGAAAAGGAAGAAAATCATTATGCTCAAAACAAAAATCACTGTTTGAAGCAGAACCAGTACATCAGTATGTAAAGTGTGCACAAGTAACAACATGGGCAGCATGGTAGCTCAGTAGTTAGCACTGCTGCCTCAGTGTCAAGGACCCAGGTTCGATTCCAGCCTTGGGCAACCATCTGCATAGAGTTTGCACATTTTCCCTGTGTCTGTGTGGGTTTCCTCTGGGTGCTCCAGTTGCCTACCACAATCCAAAGATGTGCAGTTTAGGTGAATTGGCCATGCAAACTTGCACCTGACCTACACATCCCTGAAAACTATGGGCATTAGTCAGCAGAAATGTTGGGGAATGGGTCGGGGTGGTTTACTCTTCAGAGGGTTAATGTAGATTTGTTGGGCCAAATGGCCCATTTACACATTGTTGGGGTTCTATAATTCTTAACAGAAATGCAATTAATTTACAGGACTCCAAGTTGGATTTGAGCTCCAGCCAGAAAGGACATTCAGTATTGGTAGAGATTAGGAACAGCAAGGATAGAAAAAAGGGTGGGAGTAATTTGCTGCTACCTCAATGGAGTTGTGTCATTGCACACAGCATTAAACATAAAAACTATTGAAAACGATAAATGCAATGTCATAGCTGTAAGTTTGACTCTCCCACATATGGTATAGACCAATCAAATTGGTAAAAGTCTGAAAGGTGAATCTGTTGAATTTTTACTGTTTATTGGAACACCACACTATGGAACCAAATAGGGATTAATGCCATTTTCGATAGCACTGTTTACTCTGAAGCAACTAAATTAGTTGGTTTTCGTAAAAGATCCACTGGAAAAACAGTAATCATATCACAACTGAATTATTTATTACTTTTGAATGCAATGTTCTCCAATCACGAATCTTTGTCAAAGTAAAAGGCTCCTTTAGAAAAAAAAGTTCAAATCAAAATGTTTAAAATTCCATAGAAAGACAAAAAAGGTAATAAAAATCTATTGGAGCTTACTACGGTTTAAGGGTTAAAAGACATAGGTTACAACGGTTAGTAATCATGCATGAGGATTGAAAAGATTTTAAAAACCAAAAAGGGAGTCAAAAGTTGACAAGTCAGGAATAGAAAACCAGATTACAAGGAAAAGTAGTTAAAACAAACATTAGCCCCTGAGATGCATAGGCAACAGAAATTAGTGTGAGGAATGAGGAAATGGCAGAGATATTAAACAAATATTTTGCTCTTTTCTTCGCAAATCGAAGACTCAAGTTACACACCGAAAAGAGTAACAGATGAACTATTAAAGAGTTTTGAGATAATTAATACTAAGAAAGACAAAGTATCAAAGAACATTAACATCTAACAAATCACGAGAACATGGTGGCATATATATAGAATTCTAAGATCCACTTTTTATTATAAGTAGCAAACAAGTGTTGAAAGGAGATTTGGGCAAATTTGCAGAAGGAAAAAAAGTGTGAGAGTATGCAAATAGCATTTGGACATTTATTCGTGTAGTCCAATCACCTTACAATAAAGGAGAACTGCTACCGTTTGACAAAGCGGAGTTAATTTGTTAATTCTGAGTCTAGGGACCTTTCATGAGAAGTACTGACAAAGGGTCACGGGACTTAATGTTAACAGTTTTCTCTTCTCTCTACAGAGCCATTGTTTATCCAGCACAACTTTTGTTGGAAATCTGAAACATCTGCAGTTTTTTGTGCTTAGTTGAGAAAATTGCACCTGCAGCATCATATGCAATGTTTGTCTCCATATTTAAGAGGGCACACAAAGTCACAGAGGCATAGAGATGTACAGCATGGAAATAGACCCTTCAGTCCAACCCTTCCATGCCGACCAGATATCCCAACCCAATCTAGTCCCACCTGCCAGCACCCGGCATATATCCTTCCTATTCATATACCCATCCAAATGCCTCTTAAATGTTGCAATTAATTGTACCATCCTCCACCACTTCCTCTGGCAGCTCATTGCATGCACTCATCATTCTCTGCATGAAAAGGTTGCCCCGAAGGTCTCTTTTATACGTTTCCCCTCTCACCCTAATCCTATGCCCTCTAGTTCTGGGCTTCCCGTCCCAGGGAAAAGACTTTGCCTATTTACCCTATCCATACCCCTCAATTTTGTAAACCTGTATAAGGTCACTCCTCAGCCTCTGATGCTCCAGGGAATACAGCCCCAGCCTGTTCAGCCCCTCCCTATAGCTCAAATCCTCCAACCCTGACAACATCCTCGTACATCTTTTCTGAACCCTTTCAAGTTTCACAACATCTTTCCGATAGGAAGGAGACCAGAATTACACGCAATATTCCAACAGTGGCCTAACCAATGTCCTGTACAACTGCAACATGACCTCCCAACTTGTGTACTCAATACTCTGACCAATAAAGGAAAGCATACCAAACACCGCCTTCACTATCCTATCTACCTGCGACTTCACTTTCAAGGAGCTATGAACCTGCACTCCAAGGTCTCTTGGTTCAGCAACACTCCCTAGGACCTTACCATTAAGTGTATAAGTCCTGCTAAGATTTGCTTTCCCAAAATGCACACCTCGCATTTGTCTGAATTAAACTCCATCTGCCACTCTTCAGCCCATTGGCCCATCTGGTCAAGATTCTGTTGTAAATCGGAGGTATCCCTCGTCACTATCCACTACACCACCAATTTTGGTGTAATCTGCAAACTTACTAACTGTACCTCTTATTGTCATTTATATAAATGATTTGGGTGTGAGCATAAGTAAAGGGCCCAGCACTAATCCTTGTGGCACTCCACGGGTCACAGGCCTCCAGTCTGAAAAACAACCCTCCACCACCACCCTCTCTCTTGTACCTTTGAGCCAGTTCTATATCCAAATGAGATCTAACCTTGCTAATCAGTCTCCCATGGGATTACCTTATCGAACACCTTGCTGAAGTCCATGCAGATCACATCTACTGCTCTGCCTTCATCAATCCTCTGTTACTTCTTCAAAAAACTCAATTAAGTTTGTGAGACATGATTTCCCACGCACAAAGCCATGTTGACTATTGCTATCAGTCCTTCCCTTTCCAAATATATGTACATTCTGTCCCTCAGGATTCCCTTCAACAACTTGCCCACCACTGAGGTCAGGCTCACTGGTGTGTAGTTCCCTGGCTTGTCTTTACCGCCCTTCTTAAACAGTGGCACCATGTTTGCCAACCTCCAGTCATCCGGCATCTCACCTGTGACTATCGATGATACAAATATAGCCATAAAAGACTTTCTTTTGTCTCTGATGTAATGAGTGGCACTGGAAAAGCACAGCAAGTCAGGCAAAATCCAAGGAAGAGGATAGTTGATGTTTTGGGCATAAGCTCTTCATCAGGAAGGTGGAGAGGTAAGGTAGGTGGGATGTGATAGGTTGGTGGGGAGGGTGGAGCAGATAGTTGGAAAGGAAGACGGTCGGGTAGGTTGGGTTATTAGCAGAGCTACGGGGTGGGGGGGGGGGGGGGGGGGAGGGGGATCCACAATTGAAAACTGGTGAAGGCAATGTTGATGCCGTGTGGTTGTAGGGTTCCCTGGCAGAAGATGAGATGAAGAGTTCTTCTTCCAGTTGGCAGCTGGCTTTGATTTGGCAGTAGAGGCAGCCCAGGATTTTCATGTCCTTGTGGTAGTGAAAGGGGGATTTGAAATGGTTGGCCACAGGGAATTGGGATTGTTTGGTGCATGTGACCAGAGGTGTTCCCTGAACTGTTCAACAAGCTGACATTCTAGCCCCCGATGTGGAGAGGACCACATCAGCAGCAATGGATGCGACAAATGAGTTATGTAAATGTGTAGGAAAATCTACTGCATTTGAAATTATCCTTTAGGGCCTTGGTCAGAGGTGGTGGGTGCAGGTTTTACACCTCGTGCAGTGACATGGAAGGTGTTGGGTGAAGAGGGTGAATTGGTGTGGAGGCATGGACCTAAAAAAAAAAGAGAGTCACTGAGGGAATGTTCTCTGCAGAACTCAGAGGAGTGGAAAGTTTATTTTGGGTGCTAGCAAAAATGGCAGAGGATAACGCACCGTATCCAGAGATTCGTAAGGTGGAAAGTGAAGACCGGGGGTTTCTAACCTTGTTGTGGTTGAGGGTTAAAGGATCATTTCAAATTCAACAGATTTTCCTGCACATCCACCCATCTCGTTTACTACATCTCATGCTCTCGAACTGGTCTCCTGTATATTTGGGAGACAGAACGTCAACTCAAGGAACATCTCTGGTCCACACGCACAAAACAACCACACTGCCCTATGGCCAACCACTTCAACTCCCTCAAGGGCATGCAAATCCTGGGCCTGGGCCTCCTCCACCGCCAAAGTCAAACCCACCTGCCAATTGGAAAAAGAATACTTTACCTTTTGCCTTGGGACCCTACAAGCACAAAGCATCAACACTCATTTCACAAGTTTCCAAACCTCCCCTACCTCCTCCCAGATCCAACCATCCAACTCAACACCGCCTCTTGATCATCTTCCTTCCCACCCACCGCTTCCTCAATGAGATCTTCATTTCACTACACCACCGATTTTGGTGTCATCAACAAATTTACTAATCAGGTCTCTTCATAGAAATTATTTGGATGAGAATATTACAACAAACAGCACAGATCCTTACAGCACACGACTGGTCACAGGGCTTTAGTTTGAACAACTCTCTACCATCACCCTGTCTCTTACGGTCAAGCCAATTTTCTATCCAACTGGCTAGCTCTCCCTGAATCCCATGTGATCTAGCCTTACTAAACAGTATACCATGCAAAATTTTGTCAAAGGCCTTGCTAAAGTCTACGTAGACAAGGTCTACTGCTCTGTCATCATATATCTTATTGATCACCGTTACAAAAGAGAGAGGTTGACATGCCTCCGATTATTAAAAACTGAAAGACCAGAAAAACCATCGGCTCACCATCTGATAAAAGTGCAAAAAGTGGTTCAACCTACCCCTTATCCTCAATCTGTTGAAGTGGTTAAATGAAATGGAATCCTTTCACCCACTATAATTAACGAGTAATAATTTGGTCACTGGAGTTAACAAATTAACAGAATTACTAACAGAATAAAGTTGGCCCTGTACTGTACTGTAATGTTCTAAGGGTATGTTAGATGGACTTCAGATTGTTTAATCAATCTGCGAAACCAGAGGGCCGTAGGGCCTGTATTATGCTGTAATGTCCTTTGTTCTAAATCTATTACTTATTCCCTAACTGAACCAAGCTCTAATCGGTATGCTGTTTCAATAACAAGTCCCACTTATAAATCCAATTAATAACAATAAATTAAAACTTAGTCTCTCAAAGTTCACACAGAATGGATCCTCCCGATTGTCTGTATCTTCACCGGTCATCTCCCTCTTTCCAAAATGCCTTGTTATTTTCTGGCACCAAGGATATTATCTAAAAAAAGTGTGCCACGCACTTTCACAGATAAATGGTGCATGTGTTTTGAAGAGAGCATGGAGATAGACAACCTGGTATTTCTTTCTCAGATGGCACTTCGCTCTCACCCTTTCACATGGCACTTGGCTCTCCCTCTCTGTCCAATTGTCCCTCCATTACATACCCCCATGACAAATTCTTACAACATAGTTAGCTTTAGGTTGTCAACACCATCAGATTTGAATTTAATTGGTCCTTAGTCCCTCAAGTGCCTTTTTAAATTAATTGGCTGAATTTGAACTGTTGTCTGGGCACATGTGCTGATTGTATCAAAAAGCCATTCAGTTAGCAGGCCCATTGTGTCAGCTGGGCACCTGCAGCTGCTTACCCACAGACAGACATTCATTTTTAAAACCTCCAAGCATAAATGCACTCATCTTGAAAGGGGGGGGGTTGCAATGCTTCCCCCCATTTTACAATCTTACACACCAACTTCGTGGCAGTTATCTCTTCAAAAATAAAACCTCAAGCTAGTGAGACAATTTCCCATGCACAAAGCCATGCTGACTATCCCTTACCAATTTTTGCCCCTCTAAACACACGCAGATACTGTTTCTCAGAATCCCCATCAACATTATCCAATCACTGACATAAGGCTCAGTGGTCTTTAGTTCCCTGGTTTTTCCTTGCAGCCTCTCCTGAGACGCTGCAAGACGTGTCAGTGTGGACTAGATACCACCATTACACCTCCCACCTTATACATGGCAGGTACTCATGTGACTTAGCCAACGTTGTCTATCTTATGCGTTGCAGGCAAGGATGCCCGAGGCATGGTACTTTGGGGAAACCGAGCAAAGGCTACGACAATGGATGAATGGGCACCGCACAACAGTCAACAGACAGGAGGGTTCCCTCCCAGTTGGGGAACACTTCAGTGGTCCAGGACATTCAACCTCGGACCTTTGGGTGACCATCCTCTAGGGTGGACTTCAGGACAGGCAGCAGAAGAAAGTGGTCAGGCAGAGGCTGATAGCTAAGTTTGGTACCCATAGGGAGGGTCTCAACCAGGACCTTGGGTTCATGTCACATTACAGGTGATCACCATTGCACTGTGCACCCACACAGACTTAAGACACTCTGCACTCACTACACACATAACCCAGACAAAGACCCACAAGCACACATTTTGGGGGGTGAATTTGTACTTGCAGGGTTATGTTGTACTTTGTTCAAAAACTGCATGAATTTATGTAAAATTCTGATTCTAATTTAAAAAGTGAGATAACAATCTAAACATCATGGCATAGACAGAACACAGGGGGCCAACACCTTCAACATATTGTCTAGCTATCACCATTGTTAACAGCTAATCCGAGAATGCAATTTTTTAAAAAGATTTTGTAATTTACACATGAAAGAAGTGAAACGATCACTGTATTCGAACAGATGAAAGGCTTAACAGAATCAATTTTTCAGTGTATAATTTCAGTTACATCACACTGTAAATTTTTGCTATAAATTCAGGGTTAGAATTGAGTCCTCCACTATCACCCGATGAAGGAGTGCCGCTCCAAAAGCTAGTGTGCTTCCAATTAAATCAGTTAGACTATAACCTGGTGTTGTGTGATTTTTAAATCTCAAATAGTGTCACAACAATAGCTCTCTCCAGTCTTCTGGCAAACTCAGCCATGGCTGACGATGATACAAATATCTCTTGCGCCCACACCTCCACACTCACTTCCCTCCAAGGCCCCAAGGGATCCTTCCATATCCGCCACAAGTTCACCTGTACCTCCACACACATCTATTGCACCCGATGTGGCCTCCTCTATATTGGTGAGACAGGCCGCTTACTTGCGGAACGCTTCAGAGAACACCTCTGGGCCGCCCGAACCAACCAACCCAATCACCCCGTGGCTCAACACTTTAACTCCCCCTCCCACTCCACCGAGGACATGCAGGTCCTTGGACTCCTCCACCGGCAGAACACAACTACACGACGGCTGGAGGAGGAGCGCCTCATCTTCCGCCTGGGAACCCTCCAACCACAAGGTTGGAATTCAGATTTCTCCAGCTTCCTCATTTCCCCTCCCCCCACCTTGTCTCAGTCAGTTCCCTCAACTCAGCACCGCCCTCCTAACCTGCAATCCTCTTCCTGACCTCTCCGCCCCCACCCCACTCCGGCCTATCACCCTCACCTTGACCTCCTTCCACCTATCCCACCTCCATTGCCCCTCCCCCTAGTCCCTCCTCCCTACCTTTTATCTCAGCCTGCTTGGCGCTCTCTCTTATTCCTGATGAAGGGCTTATGCTCGAAACGTCGAATTCTCTATTCCTGAGATGCTGCCTAACCTGCTGTGCTTTGACCAGCAACACATTTGCAGCTACAAATATCTCTGCAAGGGACCGTGCAATTTCTTCCCTGAATTTCCACAATATCCTAGAATACATCCGATCATGCATTTCAACACCTCCAGCACCTCTTCTGTAAATGTGGACTCAAGACACCACAGGTAGACCCTGCTATCCAAAAGTGGGGCATTCCCAGGAAAGCTTTTGTAAGCTGAAAATGGCGTAATGAGAAGGTGCATGATTTATGTGGGAAAAAGTGTCACTGTTTTTCAAAAAAGCGAAACTCCTCTTAGGATTCGCAAAAACAGATACTAATGTAGGCCTTTTGTAAAAGCAAAATTGCACAAAGTGAACATTCGAAAAGCAGGGATACTTCATTCATTTCCCCAAATCCCCTAGATTCCATGCCTTTCTCCACAGTAAATACTGACGCAAAATATTTACAGACTCTCACATCTCCTGTGGCTTCAGATAGATGGTTTCGATGATCATTAAGGGAACTTATTCTCTCCCTTGTTCTTCTTTTGCCCTTAATATACCAAAACACTCATGTGCCTTTTTTGTCCTCCTGATTTCCCTCAAATGTACTTCTACATTCCCTATATTCTTAGGGTGATTCACTTGATTCCAGCTATCTAGACCTGACATGCGTCCTTTTTCTTCAGAATTTCAATATTTCCTGCCAACTTTGTCCTTCACACTAACAGAAACATGCTGTCCCTGAACTCTCATTGTATTGCTGTTGAAGACCTTCCAATTGTCAGACGTCCCTTTACCTGCTAACAACCTCCCCCAGTCAATCAACCTTTGAAAGTTCCTGTCTAATACTATCAAAATTGCCTTACCCCAGTTTAGAAGTTCAACCTGGAGACCTTCAACAACACTGTCCACCACTGACATCAGGCTCAGTGGTCTGTAGGTCCCTGGCTTTTCCTTGCAGCCTTTCCTTTTTCATAATTCTATTAGTTTTACAATAGTTATGGTCACTGATTCTGTCTAACACTACCATAACTCTTCAATCGCCCAATTATTGACAACTTTAAGAACAGTAGTTTCTCGTGATTTTCTTACCAAATACTTCTTGCTCACACTTAGAAGGTAATAACAATTAGATTAGATTATTTACAGTGTGGAAACAGGCTCTTCGGCCCAACAAGTCCACACTGACCCGCCAAAGCGCAACCCACCCAGACCCATTCCCCTCATTTATCCCTTCACCTAACACAATTTAGCCTGGCCAATTCACCTAACCTTTGTAACTGTGGGAGGAAACCGGAGCACACGGAGGAAAGTGCAAATAATTTCATAACCTCTCATAGGCCTGTGGTAAGCACATGCATTCTCAAGTCATGGGCACTTGAGTGTAAGCAGATCAATAATTCTGGTTTGTAGTGTTTCTGAATTGTACTGGTTATCACGTTCAACTAACATGCAAAATGTTCCGGGTATGAAATCAGATAGAAACTGTTTGAAGTTATCACAAAAAATTCAAATTTCAAAAAACGTATTGGCTTGGGTCCACAGCATAACCCACTGACAAACAGATTAATCAAACCAGCCAATATCTTGGAACAGCAGCCAATAGATGTGCTGGAAAGAAATTGAAATGAATGTTAATCTATAAATGAATGGTTTGCACAGTCACAATCCTTATGAAATAGGAAAAGACGTTCTCCACAACTGCTCTTCAAGGTGGCCCCTGGTTAGTCAGCTCCCAAGGAAGCTCCTCACTGAACCCCTAACCACACCCTGCTTTGTAGAAGCTCTGGATCATGTCAAAGTGGTCTTCGAAATTTCTCACCATCTCTGGACAAAGATATCACATACTGAATTAAAAAAAAGTGCTGCAGAAAGTCAACAGGTCTGACAGCATCTAGAAAGAAACAGTTAACATTGAAATAAATGGTTACCATTTTGACATGGGAAGAAAAAATTACTGAAGTTATCTTGTTACTCTCTCTGCAGAGATCAACAGACTTGCTGACTTCTCAAGAGTTTAAAAACTGAATGCTTAAGATCTCACTAGTGTCCCAGACTACACCATTCAGATTCATTTGCTGTGATGTGCTTACATTGTCGAATTGTTCTGCTCAGTTGCAGCCCTTTCCCAACGTTGCTGTATCTGATGATTTACGTAGTCAAACTTTTGTGAGCCACTTACTGATTTTTCAGTTACAGATTGCACCTGTCTCCAGCAAAGTAAAAAACTCTCTACTACTTCTGGAAATTTTAATTGTAGCACCACCTTGTCGTCCTATAACAGGATCTATTCATCTCTTAGGTCTTCATTCCCATCAAAATACTCCATCAGTGCATTTTCAAAATTAAATACTGTCATAAATCACAATGAGAAAGGTGAGGACTGCAGATGCTGGAGACCAGAGTTGAAAAGTGTGGTGCTGGAAAAGCACAGCAGGTCAGGCAGCATCCAAAGAGCAGGAGAATCGACGTTTCGGGCATGAGCCCTTCTTCCTGAAGAAGGGCTCGTGCCCAAAACGTCGATTCTCCTGCTCTTTGGATGCTGCCTGACCTGCTGCGCTTTTCCAGCACCACACTTTTCAACAGGTTTATTTGGAAGCATTAGCTTTTGAAGTGCTGCTTCTTCATCAGGTGGTTGTGAAGTAGGACCATAAAACAGTCTCTTGCAGCTGAAATGATATATTGAACAAATCTAGATAGTTCAGTCTTTCATCTTTTAGAATGGGTTTGCCAATTTCGGTTCTTTAATATATAAATCCCAGAACTTCTTTCTGTTATGCCTCACTGGAAATCAAGGCCTGCTGCCATGAAGTCATCACAAATGTTGAAGGGTTTTTTTTAAAAAACTGCAGAATTCTAAATTTACCTGATTTTTCAGACCCAGGTTAACAAAGCCCAGTTTAGGTTATTGTACTCAAATTACTATTTATTACAAACAATTAAACTGCCAACATGTAACTAGTATTATAAAACTCCCTCAATATTATACGCAGAGGTAAAACTGGGAAAGCAATTCAGCAGTCTGATCACAATATCTGCTGAGATGGTGTTCATGCTGAAAAGTACACTGCTTCGTGGTCTTGCTTCTCTGGATGCCTCAACTGGCTTGAAGGAAACACAGGGAATAAGTACAATTATTGAAGGCAGGCTTAAAGTGAGTTATACCCCTTAACTCCAGCTCATTTGCTAACTATGCAGCTACTGGTTCTAGCAGTAAGCAGAATTTACAAGGAGTATCAGATTGCTTGCTTTCAAAACATGCAGTAACCCTCCAGCAATCTTTTGCTTTAAAACACAATCTCTTCTCCACAAAGCAAGGAACAGAAGTAGGCCATCCAGCCAACTGAGTCTGTTCTGCCATTCAATGAGATCATGAATAATCAGAATCCTCAATTTCCTTTTCCCCACAAACTTCGATTGCTCTACTCATTAAAAATCTATCTCAGCCTTGAATATATTTAACAACCCAGCCTCAACAGTCCTCTTCAGTAAAGAATTCCAAAGATTAACTACTCTTTAGAAGAAATTGTTGATCGTCTGGGTATTAAAATATAAGACCACTTATTACAACATAGAACATTACAGCACAGTACAGACTCTTTGATATTGCACCGACCTGTCAGATTGTACCCTCTGGTCCTCAATTCTTTCAAGGGAAGCAACTTTTCCATAACTATCTTGTCAACCCCTCCAAGAAACTTTTATATTTCAACAAAGGTCACTCTCCAATTTTTCTACATTACAAAAGTGCAGGCCCAATCCATGCAATCCCTCCTCAAGAGTCTCTCCATATCTAGAATTAGCTTACAGAATCTCTGGACTGCATTCAATACTGGTATATCTTTCCTTAGATAAGAGGGAGCAAAGATATCCCCAGTATTCTAGCTATGGTCTGACAAGTGTCTAAAGTAGTTTTAATATTCCGGTTTTTATATTCCATTCCCTCTTCAGTCTATAATTAAATAGAGAAAAATAAAAAGACATGGTCTTTATATCTCAAATAACCTCTGGATTTTGCTTGTCCAACTGTCATGTCGGAACTTTGTGAAAGCGTATATCATTTCTTGATGTCACCTAATTTTAGAAAGTTGGCAGCACTGGCAAAGCTACCATTTATTGCACATCCCAACTTGATGTGGCTGTGGTGAGCCAGCTTCTTAGGCAAATGCAGTCAGTCAATTAGGTTTAGTTATATCCACAAGTATTAAAGGATGTTTTTGATGCCATGACAATGAAGAAACAATTATATATTTCCAAGACAATTGAAAACTTTAAAAGGTATTTGCTGTTGTGGCATTTTAATGCACATACTGTCAACATTCTTTTAGTTGGTAAGCAAGGTGCTTTGGAAGGAACCTGTACCTACAACTTTACCTACCATGGAAACTTTGAATTCAGCACTGAGTTCAATCTGAATGTAGCCTATTGGTATTTCTATGAGAAATTTCAGATATTTATGTAGCAAATCATAAATTGCTACATAACCAGGCTGACATAGCTTGTGTAACCCATTGCTCAACTGCATGAGCATTAACTGTTGCTCTGGACTCAAGCCAATTATTTTTTCTACATTTCCCCTTCCTTAAAACGATACTCTTTTTGTTGTCTCTCATTTCTCCCTGTAATATTCCCAAGTATCTTATAATCAATTACTTCTCAAAATTTCCCCATTCTGCTGCTACTACCCCAATCCAGATTTCTCCTTGCTTAAATATATAGCTGCACTAAATCTTCAAAGTACTCACTACTGGCAGCAAACCCAATTGTTCCATCCTATTCTCTCACCAAGATGCTCATCAACACACTACTAGGAGATAAATTTTACCAATCTTCTCATCAGGCCAAAGATTAGAAATGTTCTATTATTTATCCAACTCACCTTTAGCAATTCTAATAACTTGAAACCTCTCAATTGATAAGCTATTAACCACCTTGCTCTAGGAGATCTTCACTTGTGAGGAAGGCCCGTGCTATTCATGAAGTTACTGGGTTGAGTACATCAACTTAATGCCCTAGTTGGAAACCTGGCTGAGGTGTAATGCCACCTCCCCCTCCCAAAAGTTACACCTACTTGCCCAGCAGTACCAACCATCTCTTGGCCCACTAAAACAGCTGTAGTTGCAGTGAATCTCGTGACTAAATCAGACTGTGGTTTCACTTCTTCACCCAATTTCACAACATTCATAAAATATACATTCTCTACCATCCAGTGTTCCATATGGAACCAGAGGGGTTATGTCACTACCACCCATTCAAATTGCACTTTTACATATCTTCAATGCTTTCCTTCCTCACCCTATGAGCCATTTTCAGTGATCCCATTCTTCATCTCAAAAATCATGCTCTCTCCCTTATCACCCTTCTCCCTTAATATATACCTCCATACAACTCCCAGCTCATAGTCAAAGCCACTTTCAATCTTGCCATCACATGGGGCCTTGTTTGTGTCATGACACCAATTTGCAGATAAGGTCACATCAATCACTTTCTGGTATCAGTTTCCATCTACATCCCCCTTGGATAGCTGAAGCCTACCTACTTTTGCATCCATCTCCTAATTAAATTTCAATACCCCAATGGTCCAGCCTTTACTCCTCCACTCACCATGACTTTACTTCAGCAATCTTTTCTTTCAAAAGATCTTCACTTCCATCTTTGATCCTTTGTAATTTAGATCCCAATAAAACTATTACTTTCTCTTATCTTGGTACAGTTTTCAATTCTGCCATAGCTGCAAGGGACTGCTATTTAAATGGATGTGGCAAAAAAAAAGTAATCAGATCTAGCTAAATTAAACACTGAGTCTTACCTTACCTGCCAATACCTGCTCAGTATCCCAGGATCATCCTGCAATGCAAAGATAATGCCGTAAAGAGAATCTGGCTGTTATGTCTTAAATCTTTCTACCCACATCCTTAACTCTCACAGTCAAGAAGTTTAAAGAGCTCATGAACCTGTCGTCATTTTGATTGAGACTAGCCAATTACCCACATCAGTCATTTTCCTTCCTGTAGCTCTGAATTTGGATTTTTGTTTAGTTTCCCCCCCCCCCGACCCCGTTCGTCCTAAACCCTCCGAGTTTGTGCTACTCAGCACTCACCACCTGCTACTCCGATCGTACAGAAATTAAACTGTCACCCTTTCCTGCTTTGTATTAACTCATCATTTGGTTCTGTCGTCTCTCTCCCTTAAATCTCCTGACATCAATTCTCTCTGCAAAACCTTTGACCCCATTATTCATGCAAACTGCTGCTCCATCTCCAAATTATCCATTGCTCGAACATCCTTGAATGTGCTGTCTCCCAAAATTTGTATCCACCTTTTCCAGCACTCCATTTTGAATTTATCCAAATTAGATTGCTATGCCATCTCAGTATTGAAACATCAAGGGCACACATGACATCCCATAGGTAAACGATTCCTCATCTTTCTCAGCCTGGAGCAGCCTTTGACATGACTGATCACACATCCCCCCTCCAATACCACTCCAACATGACCCAAATGGATAACGCTTTATTCATTTAAACAATGATAACCAGAGGATTAGTTGCAATTGTTTCTGTTCTCATTTTTACCTCTGCTGATGCTCAAAAACTTAGCTCCATAAATTTTCAACTATATGCTACCTCGGCCACATCACACATTTCCCAATTCACTACAGCATCTACATACTAGTCAATTTATGGACAAACTCCCACAAGCAATATGGCTATAATGAGAATCAACATGACAAAACAGGATTGAGAGATAACTGTTGGAAAGGACACTGAAAGTAACTCTCCCCTTTATAAATATGGTGTCAAGCAGACAGACAAGGCCTAGTTTAACATCTCATCTGAAAGACCTCACTGCCAACAAAGTGATACGCACTCAGTATCAGACTAGACGGTCAGCTTGATTTTTTTTCAACTTCTGAAATGAACGCAAGCTTGAGGCTCAGAGGTTCACACCTACAGAATGACAGCCCTCACAGAAAATACCCAGCTCTAAGTCATTACCATTTCTGTCAATCGCTTCAGATATTAAATTATCAAAAAGTGTTTGACAAAACCCAGTACAGAACGAGGAAAAAAACCTTTCTATTAAACATTGGAAAGACTTAAACCATGGTCTTCAGTGCCTCCCACAATCTCAAATCTGCCTCCCTGTCACCTGGCCAAGGCTGAATCACACCATTCATGCAGGTTAAATTTGACCAAGGTATGATTCCAAATGCACATTCATGCCAATATCACCATAAGCAAGTTTCGTTCTGATAAAAATGTTTTGGCATTCAGTATGAAGGTGTAGTGTGTACCTTTAAGAGACTGAAAGCTGACAAGAACTGACTGAAAGCAGAGAATGTGCTGACCAATTTAAAAATTTAACATTTGACAGAGGAGGAGGATGCTGAATGCCAAGAGTACACTTTCTGTCAGCACTTTTGTCATCAACTGGGGG
Source organism: Hemiscyllium ocellatum (assembly GCF_020745735.1). NCBI lineage: Eukaryota > Metazoa > Chordata > Chondrichthyes > Orectolobiformes > Hemiscylliidae > Hemiscyllium > Hemiscyllium ocellatum. Next base: position 760,557 of record NC_083416.1, read on the forward strand.
GGGGGGGGCTGCCCCTCAGATGAGTTTGATCGACTCTGCAAGGTGTGGGAGAGAGAGCTAGGCATTAAGGTCTCCTCAGAGGCATGGGAAGATATTTGGGTAAACACAAGTAAGATATCAATTTGCAAGAGGACCCATGCTTTACAGTTTAAGATTCTCCACAGGGTCCACTTGGCTCCTGATTATTTGTCAGAATTTAAACCAGGGGTATCTTCAACATATTTTAAAAAATGTAACATTTGTTTGTGGAAACAATAGCTGGAGCTGCATTGCCATGGTACACAAATTCAAACTCTGCTAGTTTAAGTTATGCCCCAAGATACCAAAATCCAATTGAATTTGAATTTTAATGACCAGTGAGACGGTCGATGTTTTGGGGAGTACAGCAGAGAATGGCAAAGGGCAGCCAAGCACCAACCAACCGCTAGCAGAATAGCTCTCTGAAAGGTACCGGTCCATAAGAAATTTGTGCAGCATAAAACTGAAGTAAAGACGACCCAGAAAAACCTACAGAGGCAAGTTTATAGAAAAGAATCGACACAAATAGCTGGGTTTGAAACAAGATTTTTTTTGTAGATCTTAGTTTTTAAAAATCGGATCAGTAGTGTAGAGTGAGAGGTAAGAGATAGGTTTAAGACAAAGGAGTCGTAAATAGTTGTTGTCTAACGTTCTCTTTTCAACTTAAAGGATAAAATATTTAATTTTTTCTTTAAATAGTGATATTTCACAGATTACGACAGGAGGTGAGCTTTTCTGTGGGTCTGGTTTAAACTAGCAGAAGGGTTTACCCAGTGTTGTAACACATTTATTTGTACGTTACTTTTCCATTCCCCAATTTTATCATCCATTTACACATCCATTATTCAATATGTTCTCCTTTCGCAAATTAGTTTTAGTTTGTTTTGCAGCATCCTTCCAGTGGGAGGGAGACTGGAATTGAGCACAGTGTTCTGGTGTTAGCCTGGCCACTGTCCTGTGTGGCCACAGCATGCCCACCTGACTCCTGTGCTCAGTGTTCTGGTCAGTGGGGGAGGGCATGCCAGGTGCCTTCCTCACTCTAGTCTACCCAAGACTCCATTTCAAGGAGCTATGAACCTGCACTCCAAGGTCTCTTTGTTTAGCAACACTCCCTACCATTAAGTGCATAAGTCCTGCCTTGTTTGTGCTTTCCCAAAATGCAAAACTTTGTGTTTGTCAAAACCAAATTCCATCTGCCACTCTTCGGCCCATCTGATCAAGGTCCTGTTCTACCCTGAGATCACTACCTTCACTGCCAACTGCACCATTCCCATTGGTACTTGGGCAGAAGAGTGCCAAGTGATCTTTTACATCAGCCCAAGAGGGCAGGGGAAGCCCTTCAGCTTTAGGACTGCCAGTCGAGGGAGTGCAGCACAGGAGCGATAGCTGAGATTTCTGGGTGCAAGGAGTTAGGGGTTTGAACATGCAACCCACAGCATGTGCCAAAGTAGGAGGCCATTGGGCCCATCCAACACAATCTGGCCCAGTGAAGGAACTGGCCGATCAATCCCACATTCGCTCTCCTCCTCCTCTCCCCCCTCCACCCCAGCTCCTGGTGCAAATTTATTTTTCCTCTATTCACTTCCTTTTTGAACATCACTGTTGCATCCACTTTCAATCAATGCAATGCAGCTCAGTCATGGAATAAGTTCCTGATCCCACAATTGTAACTTGTCAGTTAATTACAGTAATTATTGTAATGCCCTTCTAGAAAATCCAGTATTAGCCATTATGTTGCACCATTACAGTTATAATGAGTTTATGACATTTAAGACATATCTCACGATCTCACCACTATTGAAATTACATCACCTTGAAATGAGCTGCCAGATGAAGTGGAGGAGACTAGTACAATTGCAGCTTTTAAAAAAGTATCTGGATGGGTATGTGAGTAGGAAGGGTTCAAAAGGATATGGGCCAAGTGCTGGCAAATGGGACTAGATTAGGTTAGGATACATGGTCGGCAAGGATAAATTGGACTGAAAGGTCTGTTTCAGAACTGTAAGGAAATTTTGCTTTATTTATTTATAAGATGTAGTCAAATTAGAGTGCTTTTAAGTAATGTAGTTAGCTCAGGGCATCACAGAGGATATCCTGACCTTGGCAGGAATGAAGCACAGATGCAGAGATGCAAGGGTTAAATGGCATGTATAATGATAATGTATCTTTCCTATTATTAGGAAATAATAATTTCCAACACCCTGAATTTAAAATCTAAGACCTTGCATGGACTAAAATGGTTTTAAAACAGTCAAGTGTGGGGTGCTGGAAAAGCAGAGGTCAGGCAGCGTCAGAGGACCAGGAGATTTGATGTTTCGGGCATAAGCCCTTCATCAGGAATGAGCTCCCTGACCTGCTGTGTTTTTCCAGTACCACACTCTTGACTCCGATCTCTAGCATCTGCAGTCTTCACTTTCTCCTAGTTAAGATGCAAAAGACTTGACATGAGAGCCAAACTTATTACCTGACTACAGGTTGAGCCAATTAAATAAACAAGACTTAGTCTTAACTGAAATTAACAGGTCAAAAGTGACTGAAACCAGTCACTCAAACTTCCATTTCTTGTTTAATATACACCTACATGGAAGTTACAAATTACCCATTACTTTTGGGGTGGGGGTGGAGAATGAAGCCAGACATGTGAGATAACACAAATGAACTACATTTCATGGAAGTGCTTTGAGCAGAGTAGAGAAAATGATGGATGCAGAGCGGTCTCTCTCTCTCGGCTTCTTCAAAAACAATACCCAGTGCAAAGAACCATTTGTTCACCAAGAATGCAAATTTCTACAAATTTTGCTGGTGTGGAGGGTACTCATTTAACTATCCCTGGTCTCAGCATAAACTTAACAACTCAAAGACTCAGGATGTTTAAAGATCCACATTCTTGATTTTATTTTTTTTGTTAGACACTGCTTTTTTTTAAATTTATGCTTGCATTTCTGCTTTTGATGTTGCTTTTTGTAATTTTGCTTGGGTGTTAGAAAAATGAATTTTTCTTTCTCAAGACTACATGGTCATCAGCTTCATTTTTGAACTAGCAAATAGCATTTTAATTGAAGTACGTTACAGCGGAATGCTAAAAATTATTAATGTTTACTGGCCAACCAATGGGGATAAAGAGATGGGAACTTATAACCACGTGAAGGGGGCATATAAGTAGATAGAGAGAATCACTTTCAGTGGCTAGTCTTGGCTAAGAGACATTACCTTAAAAATCAAAGGCAAGTCACTTGGATAAAAGGTTAGGAGATACCTCTTCATGTAAAGTGTGACAGAAGTGTAAAACTCTCTCCTATAAGAGCATTGCAAGCCAACTAGATTCATTTCAAATTTTCAACCGATAAGTTTTTTTTATTAGCCAAGGATACGAACATAGAAATAAGAGTAGACCATTCAGCCCCTTGTTTTGCCTCACTAATCTAGATTATAGTTGATTATCTGCACCAGACCATAGTCCCATTGGTCAACTTGATCTCTCCTCAAAAGGAGGATGGAAGGTGTCTAGTGAGACTTTACTGCACTCCCTCCAGATATAGAATATCCTTCCTTTTGTAAGGATCTCAGTTATCAGCATCCCAGTTGCAGCCTCAAGACCCTGTAAACTAGCGATAAGGCTTCTTTACCATTGTATTCCAGTCCCTTTTGTAATAAAAAGGGCTAACATGCCATGGGTTTCTAACTGCTTACTATGTAGGAATACATGACCAAAGCAGATGACTCCAGCAGAATGCCACCACACATATCTTCCCCTCATTCTCCCGTCTGCATTCTGCAGGGATCGTTCCCTCCTGGACACCACAGGCAATTCCACAACTAACAGCATCATTGCCCTTCTTCACAGCACCTTCCCACGAAACTATAGAAGTTGCAGCACCTGCCCCTTCACCTCCTCCCTGCTCACCTTCCAAAAGGGCCTAAACAATCTTGCCAGATGAAACAGGATTTCACCCATACCTCATCCAGTGTGGCCTACTCTTCCCTGGAGAAACCAAACAGACTGGATGACTGCTTTACAGAACACCTCCGGTCTGTGTGCAAGCAGGACCCCAACCTTCCCGTAACCAGTCATTTTAACACAGCATCTTCGAATATAACCCTACACCAAAAGTGTCAACTCCTCCACCTCCTGATGCTGTCCAGCTTGCTGTGTTCTTTCAGCCTCCTGCTTGTCTACTTTGGATTCCAGCATCTACAGTTTTCTTTTGTCTCCAAGAAGTATGCCCTCAGCAAGTTGCCACGTTCCAGTGAATCACAGCACAAGCTGGAGGAACAACATCTCTTCAGATTAGGCACTTTACATCCCTCTGGATTTAATACTGTATAAAAGAGTTCAACATCTTAAAATTGTGAACCATTTCTTCCAGATTGTTATTATATCCTCCCCTACCCTCCCCCATCCAAGTCCTTTCAAGTCTGGTAGGAGATGCTGCATTGTTCTGTCATTCTCACATTCCCATCACTTAATCTGAACTATCAACACCTTTTCTCCACTAGTACTCTTATACCTCACACCCCTGCCCAAACTATAGCATAAATACTGTCCCCGCCATCCTTCAGCAGCTCTGAAGAGTCATCCAGACTTAAAACGTTAGTTTGCTCCCTCTCCATGGATGCTGTCTGACCTGCTGTGATCGCCAGCATTCTAGTTTTCAGTATTATGGTCGCATGCTGATTTTGAGACAGACAGACAAGGGCTGCCAGGTACTTCTGAAGGTCAACATTCCCCAGTCTCAGTCATTTCAACATTTTGCTTTTTTTTTGAAAGAAAAACTGTAGAGTAGATAACTCCTCACATTTGTGATCTCACTGTCCAGCTAGCTTACCGGTCTAATCCCTCTGCCACCTGTGTCTCCCTCAGTTCAATTTTCAACTTCGTTTTACATGATCAACCCAATTTTACATATTAAGCACTCTTGCTTAATGGGACCACAACTGCATTTACTGATCTGTTCTTTAGACATAAAAAATGAATATTGTAGCTTTGGAACCAATATGGAGCCAAAGCAGATGGAGAGAGTCAAACTGCATATCAGGAACAGCATACAGAGAATTTACTCCTACGTCTATTATTCTAATATCTTGGATTGATGTTATATAAATCAAACAAGTGCAACTAAGTTATCTTTGGACAACAGTACTTCTATGGTCTATAAATAGTCTAAGTTACCTCAGCTGGATTAAAACCAAAATAGCACTTCAAAACAATCATTCCCTCCACCATTGAAAAACCATAGTACAGTTTAGGTATTATGTACTATATGCCCATGATGCACTGGAGCAACTCACCTAGGCTCCATTTACAGCATGTTTCAAAACTCTGGACTGTTACAGAAAAGGGGAAGGTCAGCAGATATATGGGGGAAATATTAACTGCATGTTCCCTTCCAAGTCACTCCATCCACATATGGAATTTTGTTGCTTCTCTTTCACTATTTCAGAATTTAAAAACTTACAACTCCTTTCCTAACAGCTCTGCAGATATACCTACACCAGGTAAACTGCAGCAGCTAAAGCAAGCAAACATCATTCACATTCCATGCAAGAAAATACAGCACTGTTCTTTCTTTTAAAAGACCTAGCTTTGAAAAACTGTTTTAGTCAATACTAAAGAAAGAAGTGAGGTATAGTTTCAGTCACTGTTCTGTATTTTATCGTTATTTATTCATGAACCCTTGGTGAAGGGATCTTCATCCAAAACGTTTAAATTTTTGCTTCCAACCAGGGTCAATAGCAGTTGCATGCTGAAAGTCTGACCATTACTCCTCTAATACCTTTAGGGGCAGAATATAGTAGCTCTTACTACTACTCTAACAGATCAGTTAATACTAAGTCCAGAGACTGAACCTCAGCATTTTATTGCCTGGAGAGTTCAGTTTATCACTTGATATCACCAGGAAAATTACAGATAAAAAAGTTAACTTATTTACAGTACAGTTATGAAATACAGACCATACCATATTGTTTAATTCCAGATAACATATGGAAGACTCAACATCCTCATATCAATCAGACCACATAATTCAAGCCTAAAAGAGGTGCAATTTGCTTACTTCAAAAACATTTTTAAAAAAAGGGCAACCAATTATATAATTGGTTTAACATTATCCATGGGGAGCATTTATGAAACAAAAATTACAAGACTGCAGAATTACATCCAAAAGCCCTTTCTCATTAAAACAGTTTATATAGTCACACCTTTTAGAAGGATTTCTAATGATAAACCCACTATTGATATATTGATAGGTGACCAGCGTGGGGAGGGGAAAATCAACTCTCTCACAAAATTGAGAAATGGATTGATAGACTATAGACTAATAATGAATAGAAATATTCCAAGTCAAAATTCATATAACATGGTGCATGGACACATATGGCAGAATAAGCAGATGGAAAAAATGCCCAGTTAGCAAAGAACTAATCAGATGAAAATACTGCATCCTCATTGTACAATATATAGCACAATTTTATTTAAAGAAATGCTTGACTGCATTTAACTGCTCACAAAATTCTAAATTTAATCAAAACTAGTGTCACATGCATTTCAATTTGGCTCACCTCCCCCTTAGCCTAACTGCAAGAAACTCTGAGCAAGGGGTGGGGTGAGGACTGTGGGGATGAAGAAGGGGAACAAGTGATGGAGATCCTAAAATAGATATTCTCCTGTTGAAATATTCAGTAATAATTTGAATCTAAATTCACCCACTTTAAGCGGGCTGTCCAAAGATATGTTGCACCTTTAAATGTCTAAAAAACGAAACTTTAAATAACTGTTGCATGCATTAAAGATCCACCCTGACCTGTCGTCAGATAAACTTCAGCATTACTCAAAATATTCCCGCACTGTAACTACGTTATAAATTATGACCTATCTTGCTCCTCCTCCTCCTGAATAACCTTTCAGAAATTCAAATATCTCGATCTTGAGTCCCACAGGACCTAAAATGACAAGAGCGTCTTACCTGCCCATTCATTAGACAAGCTTCAGATTTCACTGGTTTGAAACTCGATTTACAAACCGTGCAGTGTTAACCCTCCTGACGTCAGTCTTGGGCTCCAACTCACCTTAACCTTTTTTTTCTTCTCGATTGACTTCGGGTCCCGTTCTCCTTCCTTTTGCAATGACAGTTCATTTATATTAATGACATTTTATCATGCATTATTTAAAGATCCTATACTCCTTAACCATTCTCACCAAAGAGCAAACGAGAATCACGAGTTGGATTAAGCTCTTGCATGAAAAGTTCCTATTGCAACATGGCTGCCCTTCATCCTCAGCTATCCTGGCACATTTGCACTCCTATCAATAGAAGGCGGGTGAGAACGCGGTAGGGGAGGCTGCAACAAAAAAAAAGACAGACACAAAACGTGACCACGTCTTTGTGTTTTTTTTTGCTCCAAACCTCAAATGCGGTTCAATACCCCACCCCTCCCCAAATATCTCAGTACCCCTGCATTTCCATGCTGCTCCACAACACTATTGGTTGCCTGTCCTAGGCCTAAGCTGGTGGGCAGAACCTCCTCCTTCCTCTCCAACCAACCCCCTCCCCCTTCAAACGCCAGATTTTTTTGAAAAAAAAACGCTATTTTGCCAAAAGTACTTTCTTGAAAAATATCAAGAAAAATGGTAGCCACTAGTTCAGTATTGACGGTGCGGTTCTTTTCCTTTGATAGCCCTATCTATCTCTCCCCCCCGTGTGCTCTGGCTCTCTCTGTGCACTTACCGACTTGTCTTGTTGTTGGTGACAGCCCCAGCGGCTCTCAGCCAATCCGCGTTCGCTCCGTTCCCCGCCGCCTCCCCCCCAAGTGGCCAGCAGCAGGCGCGAGCCGCCGCCGCGAGCTACCCCCCTCCCCCCAACAGTCCTACCGAGCTCGAGCCGCCGTCGGCCAACGGTCAGTAGGTTCTCAGCGCCACCACTGCACCTAGAGCACCTCAGCATATACACATATATATACACACACGGCTGTCTGTGCATTGGAAATAAATCATGTCAAAAATTGAAAATTTTCCCCTTCTACCACCATCACCCCCGCTACATGCACTTACTTGCTTTACCCCCTCAATTCCGCGCCACTCTGCGTCACTTCCGCCATCTTAGTTTTCACCCAAGACCCTGATGACTTTCTCTAGATTATTTTCCTACAATGGCGTGAGCCAAAGACGATCGTGTTATATGTGTTCTCCCCACCCCCTCCACCGACATGATTGATATCCTGGGCCGTCGTGTTGCACGATGGAGGGTGCACCCTTTCACCATGGCGGGGGGGGTTGATTGCCATTGTAGGTTCTGACATGTCTGTGCCTCCATTTTCCTCCCGTCATCATATTTAATAACGTGCATGTCACTTTTTTGACTTCCATTGGCCGCACACCTTTTGAAAGCCTAATGTCTGCCAGTTCCTTTTTGCAGGAGGCTCGAGCAACTCTGCCTCTTCGTTTGTAGCAATACCAAAACCGTGCAAAAGGAGAGGCAGTGCAAATGGCACCCTGAGGGACTGAGCCATTTTATTTTGGCTTGATCACTGTTCCTTTAAACTCAAAAGCAATCCGGCCACAATGACACGTTAAAGTGCCGACCGAGGCGTCAGGTCGTCTCCAGAGTTTGGAAATAATGTTACATTATGTGACAATTGACTGTCCACGGGTTAGATTACGAGATGTGAAATAGCAAATATTAGATAGGGTGTAGGGAGTCTCCTTTGACTCTGGGGTTTGTTCGAGGGTTAGGTTTTTGAGAGGCTGCTGGGCGGCTCGGGGTTTAGGAGTGCGGGGGGACTCTAAATCAAGAGTTCATGTCTGAACGAAACAAAATGGATGAGTGAAGCTATTCTTCCTGATTTACATATAGTCTATACTAGAACAAAATAGCTGCATTTGATGCACATATATTTCAGTGCTGAACCTTGATGGCCCGTCATTCCTCATTATTTATTTTATAGATACTTTATATTTCTGAAATTAGCGAGTTCTGTGGAAATAGGAAACCCATTTTCGTTTTTGAAGACTTGCAACTAATTAATAATCGTATCTTTTTTTAAGCGCGTTTGATATCATTTTGTCTCTCTTTGGCTGAAAAGAAAGCCCATCAAGAGGCAAATCCTCGCTGCGCAAAAAGCAGCGTTTTACATTTTAAAGATATGCTACGTAACATAAATGTATTTTCTTTTCCTTTCTCATGCAATCAGCCCATAATCTTCGAGCCTCGGTGTAGTTTGGAGTATATTACACTCGGCCAGGACCGGCAAGTTCAGTCGACTCGATCAAGTTAGATGCATTTTGTTTTCGTAAGATTGAACTTCTTTTTCGGCAGCAGGCTTTTATTTTCAAGTTAGCTCCTTTGATGTTTAAAAAAAAGGTACGGAGGTTTAGAATGCAGACCCTTGTGTGAAACACGAGTGTTATAATAATACGCTAAACCACATGATTTATAATTTTATCCCGTCATAAATTGACTAAAATTTAGTTGACAAAATGGACGAAGGGGAAATACCAATACGTCTGATGTTTAAATTCAGGTCGTCAAATATCCCTGTTTGTAACCTTGGGTGGGGAACATCCACATAGGTTATATTCCAACCTGTACTCATTTCTGCAATTGCATTTTAATAAGTTAATGTTAGTTTTTTTTTAGCACAGGTGCTGCACGTGCCAAACAACAACATCACTTTGCATTTATATAGCCCCTTTTACAATAAAACGCCCCAAAGTGCTTCACGGGGGCACTAATAATCGTTGACATCAAAACCAGAGAGAAAAAAAAGGATGATGACAGCTCAAAAAGACTGAAGACTGAACTAATGCCAATTTTTCTGCACAAATGGCACGTGTTGAATCTTCTCCCTAAGGAATTTCCTCAAGTTGGAAAAATTGTGTGTAAAATTGTACCATACAAACCCCATCTTTGTCCTTTGCAAAATTATGTTAAACTGCAGATGTAAAACATCTACTAAAGGAGGGATGTCGACGTTTCGGGCATGAGCCCTTCTTCAGGAAGATTCCTGAAGAATGGCTCATGCCTGAAATGTTGATTCTCCTGCTCCTTGGATGCTGCCTGACCTGCTGCGCTTTTCCAGCAACACATTTTCAGCTCTGATCTCCAGCATCTGCACTCCTCACTTTCTCCTAAAGGAGGAATGTAGAGAGCTGGTAATCTAGTCTGAAGACCAAATAGCTGATTAAGTTATATGTCATTAATATTCATATACCAACAATACTATATTTCCCTATGATGACAAATATTTCATTTCTTCCAACATCGTGCAAGCCAGTTAATGAGATGGTAGCCTATATTCCACAGACTAAGCGCAAAGACACTTACCGCAGAGGTAGAACACATGACTACAGGAAGTGAGCTAGTATACTAAGTGCAGTTGCATTTCTCCAAACATCAACCTTTTCATTCAGAAACAAAAACATTGTATGCATTATTATTTGCACTTACAAGTTATACATGTTGTCCAATATTCATAGACACACACAAAACTACATTTCATTAGTAAAACATTGTGTTAGCTGTAGTCAATTCCATTTTTATCTTTTTTTATTAATTCTATACTATTTCTTAACATAAATGGCACACACAGTCTGATAAGTGTGGTCTCCTAATGGTATGAGTGCACGTTTCCATTGGCTGGTCAGTTGACACCTGCTTGTTCCCAGTATGATGTCCTTTCTCTTGAGGATATTACTTTGGTACTGCTGTTGCTATGGTAACATATTGCTGATCTATTTCCATTGCTGAGGAATGGAATATATCTCGTATTGATGGTGGTCCTGTACTCTGTGCAGGTGGTGAATTCACATCTTTTTGATCAGCTGCCTGCAATGGAGGCACAGATCTCTAGTTAGGTCTAGTTTCGAAATATACCTAGTCATTAACATTCACCATATTCAATCAAGATGTCAACTGTTCGACACAGTTCCCAAATTTCCATATAGGCTGACTCTTGTTGAAAGCATTGAATGTTTGCACTCTGATTTGCTCCACTCTGATCAGCTCTGGCAATGAGTTGGTTGTTTTATCAAAGTGAAATTTAGCATCCTGTAGTTTCACCTTGATTTTGTCACTCATCACTATTCTGGGCAGTAATGACTGAAATGGGAGGAGTGTGCTGCTAATCAAGCCTTACTACATGAATCACACTGTTAGTATCAATGTTTTGATTGAAAATTGTCAATTGTTTCCACTTTGGACTACTATCTAGAATAAAAGAGATGTTCACCAGGCTTCTTTAATGAATTCAAAACAATCAGTTTATCATAAAACACAACTCACTCTTAAAAACAAGTGCTAAACCAGCTATCATTCAGAATTAGAATTACATGTCCTTTTAATCCCAACTCAAATACACTTACATAACACAAAAAACAGCAAAACTTTGCAGAGATGATGGTTTAAAGGGTCAAATTATAAAACACCCTCTTGGCCTATGGTTTTTAAACCAAAGAAAAAAAGATGAATCCTCATAATCCACCAGGATTCACATTGTCAAAATTGATTGAACATCTTCCACACAAGCTTCAACTCAATGGAAATCAAACTGTTTTTTGGGTAGAAGTCACTGTTAAGCTTCTTAGGGTTTACAAGGTATGCAAAATAATGAGATGTGGAAATTTCTTCAGGTTCTTCAGTACTTCAAAGAGCGGGGGAGAGATGTGCAACCTACAGATTTGGAGGTTTTCTTCTTTGTGACTCCTTAGGTTTGTGAAACAGAAACCAAGTCCATAACAGGTTGTTAGACAACCGTCAGCACATGGCCTCATAGTCTCTTTCATAGCCAGGCTTTCCAGCAATTAAGGACAATAAACTATCTCTCTTATCTCTGTGAAAACTTTGATTGGCTATTTTTCCAGTCACTTGACTGTCTGTAATCTGTAATCAACCTTTTTATTTGACTGGGCATTATGCAGAAATGAGGTACGATGTTGAATTTCCCAATTCCTTATGGAACATTTGAATTCTTCACTTGTGAATTGTGGGTCTTTTTCATTAATCTCAGTGTTGGAAGTCTACAATCTCAATGGTGGTCATTGACATCAGCTGGTTTAACTCCCAGAAATCAAAATACTAGTTAATGCTAGTAATGTAATCAATTCCTGAAGATGTCTACTCTAAGTTTCATCTGTCTAACATGTAATGAGTCATAAATGGCTCTTTAGCTTGCTTAATTTGGCATTCATTACAAGTACTGTATGGCTGATGTGATTCTTCATCTCATTGTTCTTGCTTGGTCAGTAGAACACTTCTCTTGCCTTCCTCATACTAGACTCAGTTCCTTAATGATTTGTATGGATGCGCTTTAGCATCTCTCCTCTCAGCTCTTTTAGAATTTACATTCTCTTTCCTTTGTTCAAGATCCACTTAGGCAATTACTTCATCTCCGTATGATTAATACTCTCATCGCATCAGGTATTTCCTGATGTTTTCAGGTAATCCTTTCATCACTACTTTCTGCAGCGTTTAGAGAGTTGTACCTTCTTGTATAGTTTGTTTGATTTGAACACAATGCTTAACTTTCAGATTCTGGACCCCTTCTTAGTTGTTCCAAGGCATGTCAAGCTATTGCTTTTCATTGAATCTGGAAGATTTCCTACTCTGACTTAGCACCCTCAATTTTCTTCATTGTGAATAATGCTCTCAGAAATTTGCATGTTTTCCTTGCTTGTAAAGCTGACACAAATACAGGAATATACTTCGCAGACATTTTGGAGTAGATTGAAACGATTTGAGCATGATACTTTGAAGTGGCTTATGGTCAGATTCCCAATGTGGTTTGTCCCATATATTGTTTAAAATGCTCACAAGTAAGGACAATTCTCAAGCACTCTTTCTCAACCTGAGCAGTGTTGTTCAATCTATGATAATACCTTCAATGCAAATATAACAGGTAACCTTGCAGCATAAGGGTTGCTCCAAGTCTTGTCTCACTGCCATCTTACTGCAAGGTGACTTCATCACTGACATGATAGTACATCACTAGTTTGATTCAAGTGAATGCTGCTCCTTGCTTTGTAAGAATACCACTGTGTGTCCTCAGCAGCGAGCTTACAGAGAGGTTCATTATCTGACGATACATTAAGCAAAAACTTTGTAAAATAGTATATAAATCCAACAAAATATTACACTGCTTTTATATCTGTTGATCATCTATCCTCTGGGCTTGGTCTTTCTGCTCGCTTTTCTGCAAATATTTCTTGCCTTTTCCCCAAAATATTATTTGCATTTGGCCTAAACATCTTTCAGTATAATGCAAGGCCTCATCTGTTGTCCCATTTATATGCTATAGATATTGATCTATTTCCTCAGAGCTTCTGCACATGTCAATAGATTTCTTGAAAGTTTCTCTTCTCTCAACAGACATGCTCTCGTTCTAGGTATCATGTCTACGACAATCCTACCCTGTGATCAGATTATCTTACATTTATCCAAATTCAAGATTCAGAAAGTTGTATCAGTGTGAGTACATTATGATCAATTGTTTCCCTCTGTCCTTGAGTGCTGATGTTGAACAAATACAATTCAGAAGTAATAATAATATATGGTTCAATGTGTGTCTGCAAAACCGACAAAATCTCACCTATCTTTTATGCTCTTAGGCTGCAGTACAGTTTGTAATATTTTTTCAATAACACTGATAGAAGAGTTTAACTCACATGCTCAGGTTTCTTTTTATTAACTCTGTTGCTGTTTTATAGTTTTGCTACTGAGTATGGAGTACTTCCAATCTGATATCTCCTTTTCATTTCCACAACAGAAGGGAGTGCAAAATACACAGTCATTTTGACTCACTCAGTAATTCGGAATTGTGAATTGTCTTTTATTAAAACATTTTTTTTCTTGCTGTTTAATTCAATAACTGTCTCTCTTACAGCTCGGAAAGTCCACATATTTTTCAGTTACTCCACTTTGACACCATGTTCCAAGTGACCTGTATCTTGTGCAGTCACATACTGATCTCCCACAGACTGCACATAAAGGTACTTACAGCAGAGGTAAAGGTCACATGACTACAACAGCCAGCCAGTGCATGAAGTACAATTGCATTTCTCCAATAAGCATATTAACAATGTTAGTGAACTAGTAATCCAAAGGCCTACACTAATGATTCAACTAATTAATAAATCTGAAATAAAATTTTAATCTCTTTTGGGGGCGGCATGGTGGCTCAGTGGTTAGCACTGCTGCCTCACAGCACCAGGGATCCGGGTTCGATTCCTGCCTTGGGCAACTGTCTGTGTGGAGTTTGCACATTCTCCCCGTGTCTGTGTGGGTTTCCTCCGGGTGTTCCGATTTCCTCCCACAGTCCAAAAATGTGCTGGATAGGTGAATTGACCATACTAAATTGCCCATAGTGTTAGGTGCATTAGTCAGGAGTAAATATATGGGAGTGGGTGGAATTGGAGGGTTGGTGTGGAATTGTTGGGCTGAAGGGCCTGTCTCCACGCTGTAGGGAATCTAATCTAATCTAATCTTAATAATGATCTTGAAATAATTTAATTGGGCTAAAATTCTGCTTCAGTGAGGTTCCTTGGGGATGGAAATTTGCCATCCTTATCCAGTCTGACCTGAACTCCTAATCCACAGCAATGAGATTAATTCTGAAACACTATCCAATATGGCATAGCAAACCCATCCATTTTATCAAAATTCAGCAAAAAAGACCTTTTAGGGTGAGCGTACCTGCACCACATGGATTGGAGGGGTTCAACAAGGTGATTCACTATTATTTTTTCAAGGGAATTTGGGTATGGGCAATATGCTGGCCTTGCCTATGAAACTATAACATATAAATTGCATAGTTTTGTGTCTCTAAGTGCAGAGCTCTGTTACATAGAGAATTCCAAATGTTTCACGGTGATTTGGGACTTGGGTGAATTTATAAAATGAAAAAAAATTCTGAATATAAAACATTACAGCCTGCAAGACTTGCACAACTCCCCAGTCTCACATTTAACAACAACCTAATCCTGGTAGCTAGTCTCCCTGTACAAACCTGGACTGCATATGTCAATGGATGTCAATGCTAAACCTGACATAAGGTTGAATCTTACATTATTTTGGCTAAGCAACTGTTTTATTGAGTTTAATGAGGGTGTCTGTGAGTTTTCTTGATACAGTATATCCTATCAAACTCACCTCAAGCTATGGATCCTGTTCCTAGAACAACCTACCACTGCCAAGATATCCCAATGGACCCACATCCCTGACACTGGTGCCATCTTTAAAAAGGTCATTGTGTACCTGGACAAACAATATTAATCTGAAATTGCCCTATATGTTTCATGATATTAACTCTGGTCATGTCACCAGGGAAAATTGGTGGTGTGATGTGCTGGCAGGGATTTGGAAGTCCTGCTGAATGGGGTAATGCAAAGGTGGGATATCCACTACCTGTAGGGCTGGCAGTGGAGGCCATGAATTCGGACTACATCAGCCACTCAGCTCTCAAAGAATGCATAGTAAGTAGTAGGTCAGTGACATTGTCCACTCCACCAAAGTCTTCTCTTCAATACCTCACACTCACTCTATCTCTCTGCTGAATGTCTTCTTACCATAAATCATGCTGTACCTCTCTAACTATTGCCTGCAACATCTTTCACTCGCTGTCATCTACTCCAACCCCCGACAGCACTAAACCTGCATATTCCCTGCACTGCCTACTCATTTGCTTGATACCCCTCTCGAGCTGCACAAAAGCTAATAGCTGTGCCTCCCACTTTAATATTTGCCTTTCTCTCATTCCAGGAGGAAAAAAGCCAACAATAGCACAGAAAGAGTTCATCATTTGACTTCTCATTTTCTTATATGGAGAGGGTCCCAACTCTGGCTGCCCCATGTAGCTGATTGTCTATAACTGGTATTGGAGGCTGCCCTTACTGTGCAGGGATCCACTGGCTGAAGGCTGTCTCTGTATTCTAACAAGCCTGGACATGCAACCTTGTTCATCCATGATCTGGGAATGTATCCCTGAGCGCAAAGTACCCTTGCTGCAGCGTTACAGTGTTAGTTGGTGTTGCCCACAAGTGCAGTGTTGAAGTGTAGAAGTGTACTATAAGGGGATTGGAAATGCACCATGATGGTTCTTAGGGACTGGCACGTGTCAGATGCCAATGTCCATGAATGTTGGGATGCATATGACCAGTGATCATTGAGCATGCCCGCCCTGAGATGTTTGTGCCCACTTTCCAGTATGCAGTTCTTTCAGAGCAAGTAATGAGCAAAATCCAGCAGGTGCTTGCTCTCATTTACTTGTGAAGTTTTTCCACCATCAAGTGTGTTGGCGAGCTTAATAAGATGGGATGCTGAATATCAATGAGATGATTTGGACTGTTAAAAAGGCATGTAACAAGCAAAAATTCCCCTTTTCCACCAGCCATCTGATGATGGAGAGTGCAGCAGTCCCATGGAGCCGTAGTTTGAGTCACATCACCAGGTGCCAGACCATGCGTGGCTTTTGTGGCCTGGAGAAAACTGTTCCACACTTACATTGAGTGTTCCTATTTGCAGCTCTTCCTTAGTTTTTTGTTCCTTAAGTTTTGGTTGCACTTCAGTGCAGGGAGGGATGGACCAGTCTAAGGGCCTTCTTTCGGTCTGCTCCTGGGCCTGGCCAAGGTGGGGCTCGTTATTCCTCTTTCATTGTTACGTTTACGTTTGGGTGTTCCTTGAGAGGGAATACGTGGTGCTCACTGGCACAATGGCAGCCTTTGGAGTCCGGTGGGCACTGCGGGGGCTGGAGTGCATTGTCAGTCCAGATGATGTCATTTTGATTTTGTATGTTTCTGTTTAGTTCTGTAAGTTCCAGTTTAACATTTATGTTTGTGTTTGTTTTCAAAACGGTGGCCCATGGGCGTTATTTCATCTTATTTATTTTTGGACTCCATGTAAGAATCGTGGGAGATTTATTCTGTATCTTGGACCCTTATTGTCCCTGCCTTGGGAGTGTTTGGTAGGCAAGTGTTGACGAGACTTCGTATTCAGTTTTTTAAAAAGTAGAACAGGCCAAAATCACTGTCAATTGAAGAGAGAATCTCATCACATCACTATTGAGAAGCATAAAAGATGACGTGTATTGCTCCTAATGTTGAAATGAGCTTTCCTGCAATTGTCATCTGATTCTGTCACACACCCACAGCATAGTGCACGTCATTCAAACCCCGATAAGATTCTACCAATAGTTCCAAATTAGAATGCTGAAGGGTTTGGAGAAGGACTCTATTATTCTTGTTCTATTAGGTGGCAAATATGGCAGGTTTGGATGGTGTCATCAAAGAAGTCATGGTGTATGCCCTGAGATGTTTGGTGTCCCAGGTGTCCAAAAGGAAATCCTTTGGAGCAAATGACGAGCTGAAGTAGTTATACTGGTTCAAGGCTGAAAATGTGTTGCTGGTTAAAGCGCAGCAGGTCAGGCAGCATCCAAGGAACGGGAAATTCGACGTTTCGGGCACAAGCCCTTCATCAGGAAGGGCTGGTTCAAGTCCCATTATGACAGCTGATGGTATTTAAATTCAAATACTAAAATCTGGGATTGAATGCTTGCCCCAGTAAGTGGTGACTATGATTGACTGTAGTGAAAACCCACCTGGTTCCTAAGGTCCTTTAGGAAAGAAGAAAAGGGGGTCTCCTGGAGACCACTAATACTTGGAAATAAATGTATTACTTTCACTGGAGTTCCACTTTGAGATGCATGTAACCTTTCCCTGTGAGGATTGGGGCTCAGATCTCTCTTGGATAATATAAAATTGCAGGCAGCATCAGAATGGTAATCACCGATCTATCCAGATGGACATGGAAGTACCACATGATCCTTTAGGACGTGGTAGTAGGGAAAAGAAAGATTGCATTTGGGGCTGATCCTGCAAGAATTTCATATATAAAAAGAATCAAACAAACATAAAATTAGTTGGACTAGTATTCATCATTTGCAGATTTTATTGGTTTTTACTTCTGGGCTGGCCTACATGTGATTCCAGTTCCACAGAAATTCGGTTAGCTTTTAACTGTGCCTAACCATTCAGTTCAACACCAGTTAGCAATGGGTATATGAACAGGAAGGGTTTGAAGGGATATGGGCTGGGTGCTGGCAGGTGGGACTAGATTGGGTTGGGATATCTGGTTGGCATGGACGGGTTGGACTGAAGGGTCTGTTTTCTATGCTGTACATCCGTATGACTCTATGACTCTAAATATTGGCCTAACCAGTGATGCCTACATTACATATAATGAATACCAAAATGGCACATAGCTCCAGCAAGAGTAATTGAATAGCCATATAGAGTTGAAGCCCAGATTATTTGTACAGCACCTGCACAATACCACCATCAACGTCTACCCTAGAAACCTTGAAGCAATTATTACATGCCCACTACCACTACATTTGAAACGTTTTAAACTTAACCTTGATATCATCTTAATATACATGTCTCAACACCTTTTCAGCTCAGAGATTTACTTCCATCCAGGCCCATCACACCTGAAAATGAATTGCCCCATCACTGCCATAGTGGCAACTAGAAGGGGAGCAGACATTGCTAAACTGCAATGACAAAATACAGCTGACTGTCTCCAAAGGAGCTGAATGAGAAACAATAGCAACATAGGAAAAATTGTATGAATCTATGAAGGAGTAATCCATTTGGCCTCCCAAGCTGCTCCACCACTCCATAAAATCAGTCTGATCTGATTACGTCACTCATCCATAAAAATGTTCACTTATCCTGCCTCCACAACTCTCTGGGAAAGAAAACCTCACAGAGCAACAACTCTCTGAGGAAAAAAATCCCCTCATCTCCATTTTAAATTGGAGACCACTTATTTTTAAGCTGTGTACCATAGTTCTAATCTAAGAAGACAAATGTGACCTTGTTTGAAGTAAAGTATCTGGGTCAAACAAGAACAGAAATTGCTGGAGAAACTCAGCAAGTCTGGCAGCATTGGAGGAGAAAAAAAATTATGTTTCAAGTTCAGTGAGCCTTCTTCAGGATTGCAAAACCCAAGTTCTGAAGGGTCACTGGACTTGAAACATTACCTCTGTTTTCACTCCACAGATGCTACTAGAGTTACTGAGTTTCGTCAAAAAATTCTGCTTATGTTTGCTTCAGATGTCCAGCATCTGTAGTTTTTTATTTTATTATGTCAAATTACCTAAGTGTTTAGTTGGTTCAGTATTTCTAAGATCCCTGTGTTTATTGACTGCTGCATGTATCTCAGTAATACTAATAATTATACTTTATAAATAATCCATTGGTTTTATACTACATCCAATAATGTGCTGTATAAATGAGAGTTCTTTCTTATATTCTTGGAGTTTACTAAACATTTCCGTTTAATTCAATTATTGCTTAATTCTACATATTCTGGTCTCTCAACATGTACTCTGTCAATTTAGAACATGGAACATTACAGCGCAGTTCAGGCCCTTCGGCCCTCAATGTTGCGCCAACCTGTGGAACCATTATGAAGCCTATCTAACCTTCACTATTCTATTTTCATCCAAATGTTTATCCAATGAACATTTAGATGCCCTTAAAGTTAGCGAGTCTATTACTGTTGCAGGCAGTGCATTCCATGCCCCGGCTACTCCCTGAGTAAAGAAGCCACCTCTGACATCTGTCCTGTATCTATCACCCCTCAATTTAAAGCGATGTCCCCTTGTACTAGCCATCATCATCCAAGGACAAAGGGTCTCACTGTCCACCCTATCTAACTCTCTGATTATCTTATATGTCTCAATCAAGTCACCTCTCAACCTTCTTCTCTCTAACGAAAACAGCCTCCAGTCCCGCAGACTTTCCTCATAAGACCTTCTCTCCATACCAGGCAACATCCCAGTAAATCTCCTTTGACCCTTTGCAAAACGTCCACAATCTTCTTATAATGAGGTGACCAGAACAATATGCAATACTCCAAGTGGGGCCGCACCAGAGTTTTGTACAGCTGCAACATGACCTAGTGGCTCCAAAACTCAATCCTTCTAACAATAAAAGCTAACACACAGTACACCTTCTTAACAACCCTATCAACCTGGGTGGCAACTTTCAGGGATCTAAGTACGTGGACACTGAGATCTCTCTGCTCATCTACACTACCAAGAGTCCTACTGTCAGTACTCTGCAATCCTGTTACTCCTTCCAAAGTGAATCACCTCACACTTTTCCGCATTAAATTCCATTTGCCACCTCTCAGCCCAGCTTTGCATGTTACCTATGTCCCTCTGTAACCTGCAACATCCTTCGGCACTATGCACAACTCAACTGACCTGAGTGTCATCCGTAAATTTACTAGCCCATCCTTCTACGCTCTCATCCATGTCATTTATAAAAATGACAAACAGCATTGGACCCAAAACAGATCCTTGCAGTACACCACTAGTAAGTGAACTCCAGGATGAATATTTCCCATCAACCACCACCCTCTGTCTTCTTTCAGCTAGCCAACTTCTGATCCAAACCACTAAATCTCCCTCAATCCCATGCCTCTGTATTTTGTACAATAGCTTACCGTGGGGAGTTTTATCAAATGCCTTACTGAAATCCATATACACCACATCAACCGCTTTACCCTCATCCACTTGTCTGGTCACCTTCTCAAAGAACTCGATAACATTTGTGAGGGATGACCTACCTTTCTCAAAACCGTGTTGACTATCCCTAATCAAGTTATTCCTTTCTAGATGATTACAAATCCTATCTGTCATAACCTTTTCCAACACTTTACCCACAACTGAAGTAAGGCTCATTGTTCTATAATTACCAGGGTTGTCTCTATTTGCCTTCTTGAACAAGGGGATAACATTTGCTATCCTCCAGTCTTCTGGCACTATTCCTGTAGACAATGACAATATAAAGATTAAGGCCAAAGGGTCTCCAATCTCCTCCCTGGTCTCCCAGAGAATCCTAGGATAAATCCCTTCCAGCCTATGCGACTTATCTATTTTCACACTTTCCAGAATTGCTAATACCTCTTCCTTGTGAACCTCAATCTCATCTAGTCTAGTATACTGTACCTCAGTATTCTCCTCAACCACATTGTCTTTTTCCAATGTGAATACTGACAAAAAAGTTCATTCAGTGCTTCTCCTATTTCTTTGGACTCCCCGCACAACTTCCCGCTACTGTCCTTGATTGGCCCTAATCTTTCTGTAGTCATTCTTTTATTCCTGATATAACTATAGAAAGCTTTAGGGTTATCCTTGATTCTATCTGCCAATGACTTCTCATGTCCCCTCATGGCTCTTCTTAGTTCTGACTTTAGGTCTTTCCTGGCCAACTTGTAACTCTCAAACACCCTAACTGAACCTTCACGTCTCATCCTAACATAAGCCTTCTTCCTCTTGACAAGAGATTCAACTTCTTCAGTAAACCTTACTCAACCACATCCTCCCTGCCTCACAGGTACACACTTATCAAGGACATGCAGTAGCTGTTCCTTGAATAAGCTCCACATTTCAAATGTGCTCATCCCCTGCAGTTTCCTTCCCCCATTCTATGTATCCTAAATCTTGCCTAATCGCATCATAACTGCCTTTCCCCCAGCTCTAACTCTTGCCCTGCAGTATATACCTATCCCTTTCCATCGCTAAAGTAAACATAACCAAATTGTGGTCACGATCACCTACGTCCAAATGTAACACCTGTGTCCGAGTTCATTACCCAGCACCAAATCCAATGTGGCCTCGTCCTGTGTTGGCCTGTCTACATGCTGTGTCAGGAAACCCTCCTGCACACATTGGACAAAAACTGACTCACCTGAAGTACTCGAACTATATTTAAACTTCTTACCTTCAGGCCAACGGTCCATTTCGGAGCAGTGAGAGGCGGGAGCTGGAAGGAGGTGACGTTGGTGCGAGGTGGTTGTCGGGAAGGCCGGTAAGTATATTTAAACTTCTTACCTTCAGACCAGCGAGGAAGGAGCGAGCAAAGGACTTCTGGGAAGGGTAAGTAGAACAGTTTATATTTGCGTGGTTGTGTTACTCAAGACGCTACTTGGGTAGTGTCTCCCACCATCCTCCTCCTCTAACCTAAAAAAAAGTTGTGGGAGCCAGATTGACAAGTTTATTAACTAGTTTATTTCCTAATCCTTTTTTTTAGTAGTCACTTCGGGAGTTAGAATAGTGGTAATGGAGTTTAAGGCAGTGGAATGTTCCTCCTGCAGAATATGGGGAGTAAGAGTCACCACTATGTCCTTGCTGACTACATCTGTGGGAAGTGCACCCAACACCAGCTCCTCGAAAACCGCGTTAGGGAACTGGAGCTGGAGTTGGATGAACTTCGGATCATTCGGGAGGCAGAGGGGTTATTGATAGGACATACAGAGAGATGGTCACTCCCCAGATAGAAGAAAAAGACAGATGGGTGACAGTTAGAGGACAGAAAGGGAACCGGCAGGCAGTGCAGGGATCCCCTGTGGCAATTCCCCTCAACAATCAGTATATCATTTTGGATACTGTTGGGAGGATGACTCACCAGGGGAAAGCAGTGCGGCACCTGCTGCTCAGAAGGGAAGGGGGAAGTTAGTAAGTTTGCAGATGACACCAAAATTGGAAGTATAGTGTACAGCGAAGAAGGTTACCTCAGATTTCAAGAGAATCTTGACCAGATGGGCCAATGGGCTGAGAAGTGGCAGATGGAATTTAATTCAGATAAATGCGAGGTGTTGCATTTTGAGAAAGCAAATCTTTGCAGGACTTATACACTTAATGGTAAGGTTCTAGGGAGTGTTGCTGAACAAAGAGACCTTGGAGTGCAGGTTCATAGCTCCTTGAAAGTGGAGTTGCAGGTAGATAGGATAGTGAAGAAGGCATTTGGTATGCTTTACTTTATTGGTCAGAGTATTGAGTACAGGAGTTGGGAGGTCATATTGCTGCTGTACAGGACATTGGTTAGGCCACTGTTGGAATATTGCGTGCAATTCTGGTCCCCTTCCTGTCGGAAAGATGTTGTGAAACTTGAAAGGGTTCAGAAAAGATTTACAAGGATGCTGCCAGGGTTGGAGGATCTGAGCTATAGGGAGCGGCTGAACAGGCTGGAGCTGTTTTCCCTGGAGCATCGGAGGCTGAGGGTAACCTTATAGAGTCTTACAAAATTATGAGTGGCATGGTTAGGGTAAACAGGTAAAGTCTTTTCCCTGGGGTCGGGGAGTCCAGAACAAGAGGGCATAGGTTTAGGGTGAGCGGGGAAAGATATAAAAGAGACCTAAGGGGCAACGTTTTCATGCAGCAGGTGGTATGTGTATGGAATGAGTTGCCAGAGGATGTGGTGGAGGCTGGTACAATTGCAACATTTACGAGGCATTTGGATGGGTATATGAATGGGTTTGGAGGGATATGGGCCGGGTGCTGGCAGGTGGGACTAGATTGAGTTGGAATATCTGGTCAGCATGGACAGGTTGGGCCGAAGGGTCTGTTTCTATGCTGTACATCTCTATGACTCTATGAGCAGAGCAGTAGTCATTGGGGACTCGATAGTTAGGGGGACACATAGGAGGTTCTGTGGGGACGAGAGAAACTCATGGCTGATGTGTTGCCTCCTGGGTGCCATGGTCCGTGATGTTTCTGATCGTGTTTTTGGGATCCTTCGGGGGGAGGGAGAGTAGCCCCAAGTCGCGGTCCACATTGGCACCAATGACATAGGTCGGAAGAGAGATGGGACTTGAGGCAGAAATTCAGGGAGCTAGGATGGAAACTTAGAGCTGGGACAAACAGAGTTGTTTTTCTATTAGATTAGATTACTTACAGTTGGCCCAACAAGTCCACACCGACCCGCCGAAGCACAACACCATTCCCCTACATTTTACCCTTCACCTAACACTATGGGCAATTTAGCATGGCCAATTCATGTAACCTGCACATTTTTGGACTGTGGGAGGAAGCCAGAGCACCCAGAGGAAGCCCATGCAGACACGGGGAGAATGTGCAAACTCCACACAGTCAGTCGCCTGAGGCGGGAATTGAACCCGGGTCTCTGGCGCTGTGAGGCAACTGTGCTAACCACTGTGCCACCGTGCTGCCCATTTTTCTCTGGTTTGCTGCCCGTGCCACATGCTAGTGATGTGAGGAATAGGGAGAGGAAGGAGTTAAACACGTGGCTACAGGGATGGTGCAGGAGGGAGGTATCGGGTTTTTGGATAATTGGAGCTCTTTCTGGGGTAGGTGGGACCTCTACAAGCAGGATGGTCTTCATCTAAACCAGAGGGGTACCAATATCCTGGGTGGAAAATTCGATAAAGTTATTAAGGTGGATTTAAACTAATACAGCAGGGGGATGGGAACCAAAATTGTAGGACAGGTACAGAAGAGGATGAGAGTAGGGAGTTCCCAAATCAAGTATCTGACTCTGGCAAGCAAGAACCTGGTTTGAAGTGTGTGTACTCCAACACAAGGAGCATCCAAAATAAAGTGGGTGAACTGGCAGCGTGGGTTAGTACCTGGGACTTCGATGTTCTGGCCATTACGGGGACATAGGTAGAGCAGGGACAGGAATGGCTGTTGCACTTCCGGGATTCAGATGTTTCAGTAAGAACAGAGAAGATGGTAAAAGAGAGAGAGGTGTGGCATTGTTTATCAGGGACAAAATTACAGTTGTAGAAAGGATGTTTGGGGGCTCATTAACTGAGGTAGTATGGGCTGAGGTTAGAAACAGGAAAGGAGAAGTCACCATGCTGGGAGTTTTCTATAGGCCTCTGAATAGTCCCAGAGATGTAGAGAAAGGATAGCAAAGATGATTCTCGATAGGAGTGAGAGAGGCAGGATAGTTGTCATGGGGGACTTCAATTATCCAAATATTGACTGGGATCACTACAGTACAAGTACTATAGATGGGTCAGTTTTTGTCCAGTGTGTGCAGGAGGGCTTCCTGACACAGTATGTAGACAGGCCTACAAGGGGCGAAGCCACTTTAGCTTTAGTACTGGGTAACGAGCCTGGCCAGGTGTTAGATTTGGAAGTAGGTGAGCACTTTGGAGACAATGATCACAATTCTGTCAGGTTTACTTTAGTGATGGAAAGGGATAGGTGTACTCCACCAAGCAAAAGTTACAGCTGGGGGAAGGGAAATTACGATGCAATTAGGAAAGATTTAGGAAGCGTAGAATGGGGAAAGAAACGGCAGGGGATGAGCACATTACAAATATGGAGCTTATTCAAGGACAAGCTCCTGTGTGTCCTAGATAAGTATGTACCTGTCAGGCAGGGAGGAAGATATAGAACGTGTGAGCCATGGTTTACTAAGGAAGTAGACTCCCTGGTCAAGAAGAAGAAGACTTATGTTAGGACAAAACGTGAAAACTCAGTTAGGGCGCATGAGGGTTACAAGGAAGTCAGGAAAGACCTAAAAAGAGCTCAGAAGAGCCATGAGGAGACATGAGAAGTTGTTGGCGGATAGGATCAGGGTTAACCCTAAGGCTTTCCATAGGTATGTCAGGAATAAAAGAATGACAAGAGTTAAATTAGTGCCATTCAAGGATAATAGTGGGAAGTTATGTGTGGAGTCAGAGGAGATAGGGGAAGCACAGTGACAGTGTTCCCGATAGAAAATGAAAATGTTGGCGAGGAAGGTACAGAGATACTTGCATCTAGACTAGAAGAGATTGAGATTCACAAGGAAGAGGTATTGGAAATACTGCAGATTGTGAAAATAGACAAGTCCCCTGGGCCGGATGGGATCTATCCTAGAATCCTCTGGGAAGCAAAGGAAGAGATTGCCTAGCCTTTGGCTTTGGTATTGATCTTCAAATCATCATTGCCTTACAGGAATTGTGTCTGAGGACTGGAGGATAGCAAATGTGGTTCCTTGTTCAAAAAGAGTAGTAGAGACAACCCTGGTAATTACAGACCAGTGAGTCTCACTTCATTGTTGGTAAAGTGTTGGAAAAGATTATAAGAGATAGGATTTATAACCATCTAGAAAAGAATAATCTGATCAGGGACAATCAGCATGGTTTTGTGAAGGGTAGGTCGTGCCTAATGAATCTTATTGAGTTTTTTGACAAAATGACCAAACAGGTAGATGAGAGTAAACCAGTTGATGTGGTGTATATGGATTTCAGCAAGTCGTTCGATAAGGTTCCCCACAGTAGGCTATTATACAAAATGTGGAGGAATGGGATTGTGGGAGACATAGCAGTTTGGATCAGTAATTGGCTTGCTGAAAGAAAACAGAGGGTTGTAGTTGATGGAACATTTTGGTGTCCAGCTACTAGTGGCGTGCCGCAAGGGTCGGTTTTGGGTCCACTGTTGTTCGTAATTTTTATAAATGACCTGGATGAGGACTTAGAAAGGTGGATTAGTAAATTTGCAGATGACACGAAGGTCGGTGAAGTTGTGCATAGTGACGAAGGATGTAGTAGGTTGCAGACAGACATAGATAGGATGCAGAGCTGGGCTGAGAGATGGCAAATGGAGTTTAATGTGGACAAGTGTGAGGTGATGCACTTTGGACAGAGTAATCAGAATGCAAAGTACTAGGCTAATGGTAAGATTCTTGGGAGTGCAGATGAGCAGAGAGATCTCGGTGTCCATGTACACAGATACTTGAAAATTGCCACTCAGATTGACAAGGTTGTTAAGAAGGCATACAGTGTTTTGGTCTTTATTAATAGAGGGATTGAGTTCCGGAACCAGGAGGTTATGCTGCAGCTGTACAAAGCTCTGGTACGGTCACACTTGGAGTATTGTGTACAGTTCTGATCACTGCATTATGAGGAGGATGTGGAAGCTTTGGAAAGGGTCAGAGGAGATTTACTGGGACGTTCCTTGGTATGGAAGGAATGTCTTACGAAGAAAGGCTGAGGGCCTTGAGGCTGTTCTCGTTAGAAGAAGGTTGAGAGGTGACTTAATAGAGACATACAAGATAATCAGAGGGTTAGATAGGGTGGACAGGGAGAGCCTTTTTCCAAGTATGGGGACAGCAAACACGAGGGGACACAACTTTAAAGTGAGGGGAGATAGCTATAAGACAGATGTCAGAGGTAGTTTCTTTACTCAGAGAGTAGTACTAGTATGGAATGCATGGCCTGCAACGGTAGTAGATTTGCCAAGTTTAAGTGCATTTAGGTCGTCATTGGACAGGCATATGGATGTACATGGAATAGTGTAGGTGGGATGGGCTTCAGATTAGTATGACAGGGCGACGCAACATCGAGGGCCGAAGGGCCTGTACTGCGCTGTCGTGTTCTATGTTCAAAGCCCCCATAACAACTACCCTGTTACTCTCCTCCCACCCAGAATTATCTTTGCTCTCCTTCCTTCTGCATCCCTGAAATATTTGGAGGCCTATAGAAAATTCTTAACAGGGTGACCTCTCCTTTCCTGCTTATAACATCAGTCCATACTACCTCAGTAGGCGAGTCCTCAGATGTACTTTCTGCCACCGTTATACTGTCCTTGACTAACAATGCCACACCTCCCCCTCTTTTACCATCTTTTCTGTTCTTACTGGAACATCTCAATCCCAGAACCTGCAACAACCATTCCTGTCTCTGCTCTATCCATTTCTCCAAAATGGCTAGAACTTCAAAGTCCCAGGTATCAACCCATGCTGCAAGTTCACCCACCTTATTCCAATGCTCCTGGCAATGAAGTAGACACACTTCAAACTACCTTCCTGCTTGTGACCATGAAATCATATTTCTAACCTCACTACTCTCAACCTCCTGGACACTGAAGCTATAATTTGGGTACCAATCCCCCTACTGAATTATTTTAAACCTTCCTGAAGATCATCAGCAAAATCGCCCCCAAGGTATTGGTACCCCTCGGTTCAGGTGAAGACCATTCTGTTTGTAAAAGTTCCACCTACTCCAGAATTAGTCCCAATTATCCAGGTATCTGAAACTCTCCTTCCTGCACCATCCATGTTCAACTCTTCTCTCTCCCTATTCCTCGCGTCGCTAGCACGTGGCATAGGCAACAAATCAATGATAACAACTGTGTTTCTTCTAGCTCCAAGCTTCCACTCTAACTCCCTGAATTTCTGCCTTAAATCCTCATCCCTTTTCTGACCTATGTCGTTAGTGCCTATGTGGATCACGACTTGGGGCTGCTCTCCCTCCCCCTCAAGGATCCCGAAAACATGATCAGGTATATCACGAACCCTGGCACTTGGGATGCAACACACCAACCGTGAGTCTCCCTCATTCCCACAGAACTTCCTGTCTGTCTCCCTAACTGTGGAGTCCCCAATGACTAATGCTCTGCTCCTTTCCCCCTTTCCCTTCTGAGCAAAAGAGACAGATGCTGTGCCAGAGACCTGTACCCCATGGCTTACCCCTGGCAAGTTACCAACCCCTAACAGTATCGAAATTGGGATACTTGTTGTTGAGGGGAATGGCTACAGGGGATCTCTGCGCTGTCTGCTGGTTCCCTTTCCGACACCTGACTGTAATCTATCTGCTTTTTTCTTGTACCTGAGGTGTGACTACCTCCCTGTAACTCCTCTCAATAACCCCCTCCGCCTCCTGAATGATCCGAAGTTCATCCAGCTTCAGCTCCAGTAACCTTACTGGTTTTCGAGGAACTGGAGTTGGGTGCACTTCCTGCAGATGAAGTGAGCAGGGATACCTGTGTGACCCTTACCTCCCACGTTCTGCAAGAGGAACATTTAATTGCCCTGCCATTCCCACTATTCTAAATTCCCAAAGTGAGTATTGAAAAGTAAAGAATTTTTTTAAAAACTAGTAACTTTACCAATCCAGCACACAGAACCTTTTTGTTTTGGTTAGAGGAGGAGGATGGGTGGGATATGCTACCTGGGTAGTGTTTCAGGTAACACAACCACTCAGATATATTACTTCACTTACTCAGCAGTCCTGTGAACACTGCTGCTCAGCATACGCTCCACATATTCATGAGGTAAGTTTTTAAAGCATTAATTTACCTTCCCGGTAGCCTCTCTTCCTCTCTCCTCACTGCTCCTGAAGAATGGAGGCCTGACTCTCAAGGTAAGTCCCTTTTAAGTGGGAAACGTACCTCTTGGCAGCCCCCGCTCCTCTCTCCCTCGCTCCTTGCTGCTCCTGAAAAATGTAGGCCTGAATCTTGAGATAAGTCAGGTCCAAACTGTCCATCATTCCTCACAGGACAACCCATTCATCACATGAATCACTTGAATGAACCTTCTGTGAACAATTTCCAATGCTACAAAATCTTTTGTTATTTAAGGACCTAAAAATTGTACGCAATACTTCAGATGTCACCTCATCAATGCCCTATATATTTTTAATAAAATGGCAGTCATAAATTCTATTCCCCTTGCAACAAATGTCAATATGCAATTTGCTTTCCCAATCACTTGCTGTACCTGCATGTTATCTTATCATTATTTGTCTACAAGGATGTCCAAATCCCTCTGTACTGCTGAATTTTGCAGTGTTTCTCAAAATAAATAAAATGCTGCTTTTTTAATTTTGCTGCAAAAGTGGATGAGTTCACATTTTGTCATAATAATCTCCATCTGCCAAGATTTTGCCCATTTATATAGTCTCTCTAAGTTCCCTTGTAAACTTTTTACATTTGACTTAAAATTTACTTTCCTGCCCATCTTTAAGTCATCTATAAATTTAGCAAGGAGGAAGTGAGGACTGCAGATGCTGGAGATCAGAGCTGAAAATGTGTTGCTGGAAAAAGGCAACAGGTCAGGCAGCATCCAAGGAGCAGGAGAATTGACGTTTCAGGCAAGGGCCCTTCTTCAGGAATGAGGAAAGTGTGCCAAGCAGGCTAAGATAAAAGGTAGGGAGGAGGGACTTGGGGGAGGCATGTTGTAAATGCATTTCCAATGCCCCTCCCCCAAGTCCCTCCTCCCTACCTTTTATCTTAGCCTGCTTGGCACACTTTCCTCATCCCTGAAGAAGGGCTCATGCCCGGAATGTCGATTCTCCTGCTCCTTGGATGCTGCCTGACCTGCTGCGCTTTTCCAGCAACACATTTTCAGCTATAAATTTAGCAACCAAAGTTTTTTTTCCTTCATCCAAGCCATTTGTGCAGATTGTAAGAAGCTGAGGCCCCATTCATCCTTGTCATACTCCACAGGTTACAGCTTGCCAAAATGGAAATTACGTATTTAACACTACTCTCTGCTTTCTGTTAGCCAAATGCTCTTCTAGCAAAGAAAACATATTGCTATCTAAAATTATCTTTTCATCATTCTTTCAAGTAAAAAGTGAGGTCTGCAGATGCTGGAGATCAGAGCTGAAAATGTGTTGCTGGTTAAAGCGCAGCAGGTCAGGCAGCATCCAAGGAACAGGAAATTCGACGTTTTGGGCACAAGCCCTTCATCAGGAATGAGGAAAGTGTGTCCAGCAGGCACACTCTCCTCATTCCTGATGAAGGGCTTGTGCCCGAAACGTCGAATTTCCTGTTCCTTGGATGCTGCCTGACCTGCTGCGCTTTAACCAGCAACACATTTTCAGCTCATCATTCTTTCAAGGCACTGGTGTATTTTTCTTAGCCTCTATCTACCTATGTTCAGGTCTATCAACATTGAAAAATGTCAGCATTGATATTTGTGATTAGAAACAATGACAAGCCACAAAGTTATCCTAAACATATAGATTCATGATTTATTTTTCTTCTACAATCTTTAGTTCTTCTGCACTAAAGCTTGGTTCATACTTCTGTACAGAGGGCTGTTCATTGGTTGTCATTGCTTTTATGTTCTTTAATAATTCAAAATAATCATTAATATCGTTAATTCTTCAAAATCTTTAAAATTTGAATTGCCTCCACTTTATCTGCTAAGAAATATTAGATATTGTAGTATATTGAATGCAATATTAAACTGAGGTCTTGCCTCCCTCCAAGGGAGTGAGAAAATTCCACAACGGCATTTGATAAATGAGCAGAGAATTCTCTCTCATCACTATAAAGTAAATACCTGGGCGGCACAGTGGCACAGAGACCCGGGTTCAATTCCCACCTCAGGCGACTGACTGTGTGGAGTTTGCACATTCTCCCTGTGTCTGCGTGGGTTTCCTCCGGGTGCTCCGGTTTCCTCCCACAGTCCAAAAAAAATGTGCAGATTAGATGAATTTGCCATGCTAAATTGCCCGTAGTGTAAGGGGAAGGGGTAAATCTGGGGGAATGGGTTGTGTGAGTTGCGCTTCGGCAGGTCGGTGTGGACTTGTTGGGCCGAAGGACCTGTTTCCACACTGTAAGTAATCTAAAAAAAAAGTTATTTCATTACAATTTCTGGGAATATGCTGTGTTCAAATTGGTTATGACATTTCTCACTTTATAACAGTGACGACACTTAAATAGTATTTGATTGTCTGCAAGGTGTTTTGGCATCTAAAGGTTTGCAAGGACACTGTTTTACTGCAAGTCTGACATTTCCTTCAGCACTAAGCAACACAAACTCAAAATGCACAAGCTGATCTTGCATTCTCTACTGTTCTTCGTTACAGTGACAATTGGTCTCATAACCAAGGACAAGCAGAATTTCAGTTCCTGATTATTGTTCGCTGACCTCTTGCTGGAAATTGTGCATGAATGGACATTAGATAAAAACAGATTTGGATGAGTGGGGGAAATGTCTATTTTTCAGAGCTAAGTAAGGTTAATGATTGTAATGAGATCAGCCAGGTGTAACATGAGTTCCCTGATTAGGGCTGTTAACCTGGTCCAATCAGGGACCCCGAGCTGACAGGAATGTCAGACATCCTGGCACGCTGAGAGCTGGCTCTGAGGGAGCTGGATTGGTGTCAAGAATTTTCCACATGAAAATAAAGGTGACCTGGTGACGGGATACCGGCCTCTATGGAGTTTTTTTTCAGTGGCAGCTAAGGTAAAGCACGTTCCTGAAGAAACTTACTCAGAACAATTGTCTTTGATTTGGGGTAAGGGTTGCTTACATCATGCTATTATTTGGGAAGCTTGACTTGTTTGACCCTGCTGTCAAAGATTGGGCCCACAGTGTGTAAAGAATGTGGTACCTTTTCTGGGCAAATTACATTGGAGCAGAAGAAATACAATGAGTAATTCTCAAGATAGCTTGTGGACCTGCAGCATTTTTAATTATTAGGAGTGTAACTTTCCCTGAGGCATGAGATACTAAAACCTTTCAAGAGTTGATGAATTTAGCTAAGCAATAAGTTATCTCTAATTCTGAGATGCTATTTGTTTTACTTGGCAATTTGAGAACCAGGGAAATTCGTATTGGGATTTTTGACCAGGTTAAGATGACTGGCAGAGCCTGTGACTTTGATTTAACCTCTAATGAGATACTGAGAGACTGTGGGTTTAATGACGTTACCGTGCAAAATGTGCCTATCATCTGAAGCCCATCAGTATTAAGTTGACCTGGAGCAGTGTTCTTAGAGCAGTGAGCCAGGGCTATTTTCTGGATCTGTGGATTGTTAAGGTGCAAAGATGGCCTTTAGTAGAGTGATGTGCCCTTCCTGTCGGATGTGGGAGATTATGGAGAATTTACATGTTACTGATGATTATGTCTACAGGAAGTGTATTTGTTGTGAATCCTATTGGATTGGTTGGAGCGGCAGTTAGGGGCAATGAGAAATTTACAGGAGCTGGGGGGTGTGATGGATGGCCGTTGCAGGAAGGCTGAGAAAACTGCAGATTCAGTCAGGTAGATCAGTTATCTCTAGAAAAGGTAGGACGTCTGGGCAGGTAGTGCAGGTATCTCCTGTGGCTATCCCATCTCAAAAAAGTATGCTGTTTTGGAAAATGTGGGGGGAAATCCACTCTCAGGGGAATGTAGCATAGACAGCCAAGTTTCTGGTATCAAGACTGGCTCTAATGTAATGAGGGGTATATCAGGTTCCACGTAATCGATTGTGATAGGGGCCTGTCTAGTCAGAGGCACAAACAGACATTTCTGCAGCCGAGGAACATCAGAGTGGTGTGTTGCCTCCCTGGTGCCAGGATCAGGGATATTCCGGAGAGAGTGCAAAATATTCTCAAAGGGGAGAGGGTCCAGCAAGAGATCCATAAGACCATAGGACATTGGAGTGGAAGTAAGGTCATTCGGCCCATCGAGTCCACTCCGCCATTTAATCATGGCTGATGGGCGTTTCAACTCCACTTACCCGCATTCTCCCCGTAGCCCTTAATTCCTTGTGACATCAAGAATTTATCAATATCTGCCTTGAAGACATTTAGCATCCCAGCCTCCACTGCACTCTGTGGCAATGAATTCCACAGGCCCACCACTCTCTGGCTGAAGAAATATCTCCGCATTTCTGTTCTGAATTGACCCCCTCTAATTTGAAGGCTGTGCCCCTGGGTCCTAGTCTCCCCGCTTAACGGAAACAATTTCTGAGTGTCCACCCTTTCCAAACCATGTATTATCTTCTAAGTTTCTATTAGATCTCCCCTTAACCTTCTAAACTCCAATGAGTACAATCCCAGGATCCTCAGCCGTTCCTCGTATGTTAGACCTACCATTCCAGGGATCATCCGTGTGAATCTCCGCTGGACGCGCTCCAGTGCCAGTATGTCCCTCCTGAGGTGTGAGGCCCAAAACTGGACACAGTACTCTAAATGGGGCCTAGCCAGAGCTTTATAAAGTCTCAGTAGCACAACGCTGCTTTTATATTCCAACTCTCTTGAGATAAATGACAACATTGCATTTGCTTTCTTAATCACGGATTCAACCTGCATGTTTACCTTTAGAGAATCCTCGACTAGCACTCCCAGATCCCTTTGTACTTTGGCTTTATGAATTTGCTCACCGTTTAGAAAGTTGTCCATGCTTATAGTCTTTTTTCCAAAGTGCAATACCTCGCATTTGCTCACGTTGAACTTTATCAGCCATTTCCTGGACCACTCTCCCAAACTGTCTAGATCCTTCTGCAGCCTCCCCACTTCCTCAGTACTACCTGCCTGTCCACCTACCTTTGTATCATCGGCAAACTTCGCTAGAGTGCCCCCAGTCCCTTCATCCAGATCATTAATATATAATCTGAACAGCTGCGGCCCCAACACTGAACCCTGCGGGACACTGCTTGTCACCGGCTGCCATTCCAAAGAAGAACCTCTTATCCCAACTCTCTGCCTTCTGTCAGACAGCCAATCCTCAATCCATACCAGTAGCTCACCTCGAATACCATGGGCCCTCACCTTACTCAGCAGCCTCCCGTATGGCACCTTATCAAAGGCCTTTTGGAAGTCTAGATAGACCATATCCACTGGTTTCCCTGGTCTAACCTACTTGTCACCTCTTCAAAGAATTCTAACAGGTTTGTCAGGCACGACCTCCCCTTACTAAATCCATGTTGACTTGTTCTAATCAGACTCTGCTCTTCCAAGAATTTAGAAACCTCATCCTTAACGATGGATTCTAGAATTTTACCAACAACCGAGGTTAGGCTAATTGGCCTATAATTTTTCATCTTTTGTCTTGATCCTTTCTTGAACAAGGGGGTTACAACAGCGATCTTCCAATCATCTGGGACTTTCCCTGACTCCAGTGACTTTTGAAAGATCTCAACCAACGCCTCCACTATTTTCTCAGCCACCTCCCTCAGAACTCTAGGATGTAGCCCATCGAGGCCAGGAGATTTGTCAATTTTAAGACCTTTTAGCTTTCCTAGCACTATCTATTTTGTAATGGCAACCATACTCAACTCAGCCCCCGACTCCCTTTAATTGTTGGGATATTACTCGTGTCTTCCACTGTGAAGACTGACACAAAGTACTTATTACGTTCTCCAGCTATTTCCTTATCTCCCATCACGAGGCTTCCAGCATTAGTTTGAAGTGGCCCAATGTCTACTTTTGCCTGTCATTTGTTTCTTATGTATTGAAATAAACTTTTACTATCATTCTAATATTACTGGCTAGCCTACCTTCATATTTGATCCTCTCCTTCCTTATTTCTCTTTTTGTTATCCTTTGTTTGTTTTTGTAGCCTTCCCAATCTTCTGATTTTCCAGTGCTCTTGGCCACTATATAGGATCTGTCTTCTTTAATACATTTCGTGACTTCCATTGTCAGCCATGGCTGTCTAATCCCTCCCCGGATAATCTTTATTTTCTTGGGGATGAACCTCTGTACTGTGTCCTCAATTATACCCACAAACTCCTGCCATTTTTGCTCTACTGTATTCCCCGCTAGGCTCTGCTTCCAGTCTATTTTCGTCAGTTCCTCTCTCAAGCCCTCATAATTACCTTTGTTTAACTAACACCGTTACATCCGATTTTGCCTTCTCTCTTTCAAACTGCAGACTGAACTCTACCATATTATAATCGCTGCTTCCTAAGTGTTCCCTTACTTTAAGATCTTTTATAAAGTCTGGTTCATTATATAGCACTAGGTCCAAAATGGCCGGTAGCCTGTCATTGTATGTAATGGAACTAAAGACATAAGAATAGAAAAGAATGAGATTCTGAGGTGGGAATATAGGAAGTTAGGCAGGAATTTAAAAAGTAGGTCCTCGAAATTTGTAATATCTGGATTACTCCTGGTGCCACAAGCTGAGGGTAGGAATAGGGAGGATAGAGCAGATGACTGTGTGGCTGAGGAGCTAGTGCAGGAGAGAAGGATTCACAATTTTGGATCATTGGAAACTCTTCTGGAGTAGACATGACCTGTACAAGAATGATAGATTGCACCTGAATTGCAAGGGGACTAATATACTAGTGGAGAGATTTGTCAGAGCTGCTCAGGAGAGTTTAAACTAATGGGGGCGTGGGGATCGCATGGGACCCAGGGAGACAGTGAGAACAGAGATCAATCTGATGCAGCTGGGAAAGAGTGATTCAAACACTCAGGGCAGGCAGGAACAAAGCAGAGAACGGAGGTCAGATTGATGAATTAAACTCCATTTATTTCATTGCAAAAGGCCTAATAGGTAAGGCAGATGAACTCAAGGCAAGATTGTGAACATGGGACTGGGATATCATAGTGATTACAGAGATGTGGCTCTGGGATGGAAAGGACTGGCAGCTAACTGTTCCAGGAGAGGAGGGAGGAGTAGCATATTTGATGAGGCATAACATTATGGCTGTACGTAGGGAAGATATTCCTGCGAATACGTCCAGGGAAGTAATTTGGATTGAACTGAGAAATAAGAAAGGGACCATCATGTTATTCGGATTATACTGTAGACCTCCCAAACGTCCTGTCACCACCACCACCAACACCACTAACACCACCTCCCCCACCCCTCCCCCCACACACACACACGCACATGCGCACACGCACATGCGCGCGTGCGCGCACACACACACACACATGCACACGGTCAGTGGGAAATTGAGAAAAAAATAAGAAGGTCTCAGTTATCTGTAAAAATAATAAGGTAGTTCTGGTAGGGGATTTTAACTTTCCAAACGTAGACTGAGACTGCCATAGTATTAAGGGCTTGGCCTTCATACTGGAAAGGAATTTAAGTTTGTACAAGAAAACTTTCTGATTTTATATTTGGATTACCTATTAGAGATTGTGCAAGACTTGACCTACTCTTCAGGAATATGACAGGGCAAGTGACTGAGGTATTAGCGGAGGAGCACTTTGTTGCCAGTGACCATAGCTTTGTTAGTTTTAAAATAGTAATGGAAAAGGTTAGATTGGATTTAAAAGTTAAAGTTCTAAATTGGAGGAAGTCCATTTAGATGGTATTGGGCAAGCACTTTCAAAAGTTGATTGGGGGCAGATGTTCACAGGTAAAAGGACGGCTGGAAAATGGGAATCATTCAAAAACGAGGGTCCAGAAACAGTATGTTCCTGTTAGGGTGAAGGGCAAGGCTGGTAGATGTAGGAAATGCTGAATAACTAGAGAAATTGAGGTTTTGGTCAAGAAAATGAAGGAAGCAGGTATGGACAACAGGGATTGAGCGAATGCCCAGTAGAATATAAAAGCAGTAAGAGTATACTTAAGAGGAAAATTAGAAGGACAAAAAGGGGACATGAGATAGCTCAGGGTGGCACGGTGGCTCAATGGTTTGCACTGCTGCCTCACAGTACTAGGGACCCGGGTTCGATTCCAACCTCAGGTGACTGTCTGTGTGGAGTTTGCACATTCTCCCCGTGTCTGTGCAGATTTCCTTAGGGTCCTCTGGTTTCCTCCCACAGTCCAAAGATGTGCAGGTTAGGTGAATTGGCCATGCTAAATTGCCCATTGTGTTCAGGGATGTGTAGGTTAGTGCATTAGTCAGGGGTAAATGTAGTGTAATGGGAATTGGTTTTGGGTGGGATTCTCTTTGGAGGGTTGGTGTGGACTTGTTGGGGCAAGGATAAGGATTCTAAGCTTTGGCAAATAGGCTTAAGGAGAACCCAAAGGGATCCTACAAATCCATGAAGGACAAAAGAGAA
Organism: Hemiscyllium ocellatum; assembly: GCF_020745735.1. NCBI lineage: Eukaryota > Metazoa > Chordata > Chondrichthyes > Orectolobiformes > Hemiscylliidae > Hemiscyllium > Hemiscyllium ocellatum. The sequence goes on from NC_083416.1 coordinate 797,835, forward strand.
CGTTAGGAGAAAATAAGGCCCCTTAAATATCAGCAAGGCTGCCTAGGTGTGGCATTTTACATCAGTGTTTTCTGTGGAGAAGGACATGAAAGATAGAGAACATGGGTAAATAAAGAGCAAGATCTTGACAAATGTCCATATTAGAGGAGGAGGCGCTGGACGACTTAAAATGCATAAAGGTGGATAAATGCCCAGGACCTGATCATGTGTACTTTAGAACTTGGTGGGAAGCTAGGGAAGTGATTGCTGGGCTCTTTGTTGAGATATTTGTATCATCGATAGTCACAGGTGAGGTGCCAGAAGGTTGGCTAACGTAGTGCCACTATTTAAGAAAGGTGGTAAGGAAAAGTCAGGGAGCTATAGACCAGTGAGCCTAACATCAGTGGTGGGCAAGTTGTTGGAGGGAATCCTAAGGAGTAGGATTTACATATATTTGGAAGAGCAAGGTCTGATTAGGGATAGTCAACATGGCCTTATGCATGGGAAATTGTGTCGCACCAACTTGATTGAGTTTTTTGAAGAAATAACAAAGAGGACTCATGAGGGCAGCGTGGTGGGCGTGATCCAAATGGACTTCAGTAAGGTGTTCAACAAGGTCCCTCATGATAGATTGGTTAGCAAGGTTAGATCACATGGAATACAGGGAGAGCTAATCATTTGGATACAGAACTGGCTTGAAGATAGAAGACAGAGGGTGGTGGTGGAGAGTTGCTTTTCAGACTGGAGGCCTGTGACAAGCAATGTGCGACAAGGATCAGTGCTGGGTCCATTGCTTTTCATCATTCATATAAACATTTATATAAACATAGATGAGAACATAGGAGGTATAGTTAGTAAGTTTGCAATTGACACCAAAAATGGAGGTGTAGTGAACAGCGAAGAAGGTTACCTCAGAGTATAACAGGATCTTGATCAGATGGGTAAAGGAGTAGCAGATAACATTTAATTTAGATAAATGGGAGGTGCTGCAGTTTGGGAAGGCAAATCAGGGCAGGATGTATACACTTAATGGTAAGGCCCTCGGGGGTGTTGCTAAGCAAAGAGACCTTGAAGTGCAGGTTCATAGTTTCTTGAAAGTGGAGTTACTGGTAGATAGGCTAGTGAAGAAGACATTTGGTTGCCTTTATTGGTCAGAGCATTGAGTTAAGAGGTCATGTTGTGGCTGTACAGGACATTGGTTAGGCTACTTTTGAAATACTGCTTTTCAATGTTGGTCTTCTTGCTATAGGAAGGATGTTGTGAAACTTGAAAGGGTTCGGAAAAGATCTACAAGGATGATGGATCAGTGGTGTTGGAAGAGCATAGCAGTTCAGGCAGCATCCAACGAGCAGCGAAATCGTTTCGGGCAAAAGCCCTTTTACCTCTACTAGGATGATGCCAGGGTTGGAGGGTTTGAGCTACAGGTAGAGGCTGAACAGGCTGGGGCTATTTTCCCTGGAGCACCAAAGGGGTGACTTTATAGAGGTTTATAAAATCATGAGGAGCATGTATAGGGTAAATAGCCACAGTCTTTTCCCCAGGGTGGGGAAGTCCAAAACTAGAGGGCATAGGTTTAGGGTGAGATGGGAAAGATATAAAAGGGGCCTTAGGGAAAACCTTTTCATGCAAAGGATGGTGCGTATATGGAGAGCTGCCAGAGGAAGTGGTGGAGGCTAGTACAATTATGACATTTAAAAGGCATCTGGATGCGTATATGAATCAAAGGGTTTGGAGAGATATGGGCTAAGTGCAGGCAAATGGAACTAGATTAATTTAGGATATCTGGTCGGCATGGACAAATTGGACGGAAGAGACTATTACCGTGGTGTACATCTCTATGACTCTATGACTTCAAACAGGCTTTCGCATTGGAAAATGCAGCAAGTGGAGCATCTGAGTTGCAGGGTATTCCAAGGGAAGCAGACACCCTCACCAGTCCAACTGAGCTTCGGGAACACCAGTTGAGTGCAGCCAATTGCATAATTTCACTCAGGACATATCTTGAACAGCAGGACTCTAGGTCAGCCCACAGCAAAGCCTCAAAACAAAGACAAGCTTCAGCTAGACAGTTAACATTTTCTTCAGGATCCGCCGGCAAACCATTGTAGTTGCTGCTGGTGTGTGGACTTGAGGCACCATGAGAGTCCTACTTGATCTAAATTGAGTAAGAGAATTCGTAGACCAGTATCCAAAGAAAGCACACCCTGGAAAGTCCACTTACATCTGGTTTGGAACAGTTAAATTGCTTAACCACGTCCAAATCAGAACCAATTAAAATAACTGATCACCCAGTTCTAATGGAGTTCAATACCAGTGCAGCCATTTCAGTGATCACAGAACCAGTCTTCAACAAACTTTGTTCTGGACTCCAACCCTTAGTTTACATAACATCTTGACTAGAATGAGAACCTGTAGTGGGGAACTTTTACAGATTAAGGGTACAACTTCAGAAGCAGCTGGTTCAGTTACCATTGATTGTAGTAAAAGGTTGGGCCCAAGCTTGATGGGGTGAATTGATTGAGAAAGATTCACTTAGATTGGCTCAACAGATTTCGATTAGAAAATGGCTGCCTGTGTAAAGCCCTAATTACATGTCATGAAGGTCTAGGAACTATTAAGGGGACCAATACCACCTCGCATGTTGGCCAGGAAGCAATTCCGCATATCTGCAAGGCCCGCTCTGTGCCATTTGCTTTATGATCAAAAGTAGATGCAGAAATCAGGATACTGAAACATGAAGGAATCATCAAACTACTCCAGTTTGTGGAATGAAAAGTACTGGTTGAACCAATTGTGAAGCCAGATAGATTGGTTTTCCTTTGTGAGGATTTTAAACAAACAGTAAACTGTTTTTTTGCAGCTGGATAAACACCCAGTCCTTTGCATAGAGGATTTATATGCAAAGCTGGCCACGGGGCTGTCCTTCACAAAGTTGGACATGAGTCATGCATACTTGCAATTGTGGTGACTTGAGGATTTCCAGAAATATGCTACAATTAATACCCAAAAAGGGGTATAATTAGCCTGTTAAATTTTAGTGCATGATGGAAAACATTTTAAGGTCTGCCCAGGTCACCATTGATCTAGATTTATTGCATACAGTTCTGGTTACTGCAATATAGGAAGAATGTGGAAGCTTTGGAAAGGATTCAGAGGAGATTTACCAGGATGTTGCCTGGTATAGAGGGAAGGTCACACAAGGAAAGGCAAAGGGACTTGAGGCTGTTTCATTAGAGAGTTGAAGGTTGAGGAGTGACTTAATTGAGACATATAAGATAATCAGAGGGTTAGATAGGTTGGACAGTGAGAGCCTTTTTCCTCAGATGGTGATGGCTAGCACGAGGGGACATAGAACATAGAACATAGAACATAGAAAAATATAGCGCAGTACAGGCCTTTCGGCCCTCGATGTTGCGCCGATCCAAGCCCACCTAACCTACACTAGCCCACTTGCCTCCATATGCCTATCCAATGCCCGTTTAAATGCCCATAAAGAGGAAGAGTCCACCACTGTTACTGGCAGGGCATTCCATGAACTCACGACTCTCTGAGTAAAGAATCTACCCCTAACGTCTGTCCTATACCTACCACCCCTTAATTTAAAGCTATGCCCCCTCGTAATATCTGACTCCATACGTGGAAAAAGGTTCTCATGGTCAACCCTATCTAAACCCCAAATCATCTTGTACACCTCTATCAAGTCACCCCTAAACCTTCTTTTCTCCAATGAAAACAGCACCAAGTGCCTCAACCTTTCCTCATATGATCTTCCTACCATACCAGGCAACATCCTGGTAAACCTCCTCTGCACCCATTCTAGTGCCTCCACATCCTTCCGATAGTATGGCGACCAAAACTGCACACAATACTCCAGATGCGGCCGCACCAGAGTCTTACACAACTGCAACATGACCTCAGGACTCCGGAACTCAATTCCTCTACCAATAAAAGCCAGTACACCATATGCCTTCTTCACAGCACTATTTATCTGGGTGGCAACTTTCAGAGATCTATGTACATGGACACCAAGATCCCTCTGCTCATCCACACTACCAAGTATCCAACCATTAGCCCAGTACTCCATCTTCTTGTTACTCTTACCAAAGTGAATCACTTCACACTTAGCGACATTGAACTCCATTTGCCACCTTTCTGCCCAGCTCTGCAGCTTATCTATAACCCGCTGTAACCTGTCACATCCTTCCTCACCGTCAACAACTCCACCGACTTTCGTATCATCCGCAAACTTGCTCACCCAACCTTCTAGCCCCTCCTCCAGGTCATTTATAAAAATGACAAACAGCAATGGTCCCAAAACAGATCCTTGCAGAACACCGCTGGTAACTGCACTCCAAGATGAACCTTTACCATCAACTACTACCCTGTGTCTTCTTCCAGCCAGCCAATTCCTAATCCAAACCTCCAACTCCCCCTCAATGCCATACCTCCGTATTTTTTGCAGTAGCCTACCATGGGGAACCTTATCAAACGCCTTACTAAAATCCATATACACCACATCTACCGCTTTACCCTTGTCCACCACCTTAGTCACCTTCTCAAAGAATTCAATAAGGTTTGTGAGGCACGACCTGCCCTTCACAAACCATGCTGACTATCCTTGATCACACTATTCCTATCCAGATGTTCATAAATCCTATCCCTTACAATTCTCTCTAGGACTTTGCCCACAACAGAGGTAAGACTCACCGGCCTATAGTTACTAGGGTTATCCCTACTCCCCTTCTTGAACAAGGGAACCACATTTGCTATCCTCCAGTCTTCTGGCACTATTCCTGTAGACAACAAACACATAAAAAGTAAGGCCAATGGCTCTGCAATCTCCTCCCTTGCTTCCCAGAGAATCCTAGGATAAATGCCATCAGGCCCAGGGGGCTTATCTACATTCACCCTTTCCAGAATTTCCAACACCTCTTCCCTACATACCTCAAAGCCATCCATTCTAATTAATTGAATACATAGCTTTAAATTGAGGGGTCATAGATATAGGACAGATGTCAGAGAAAGTGTCTTTACTTAGACAGTAGTAGGGGCATGGAACACACTGCCTGCAACAGTCATAGACTCGCCAACTTTAAGGGCATTTAAATGGTCATTGGATAGACATATGGATAAGAATGGAATAGTGTAGGTTAGATAGGCTTCAGATTGGTTTCACAAATCAGCACAACATTGAGGGCTGCAGGGCCTGTACTGCGCTGTAATGTTCTATGTTCTATTCCAATAACAGGGAAGACCAAGAAGGAACATTCAGAGAACTTGGTCATAGTTCTTAGATTTTTCCCCAAGGTGGGCATATGCCTTAGAAGGGAAAAATGTGTGTTCCAGGCATGTGACCCATGTGACCTACTTGGGCTATAGATTCAACAAGGTCAGGTTACACCCATCGGAATATAAAGTGAGGGTGATCAAAGCTACCCCAGCTCTCACATCTGTACCAGAGCTTAGGTCTTTCCTTGGGCTGGTGAATTTTTAAAAAAATCATATTGTGGGATGTGGCTGTGTCATTTGCCCATCCCTAGTTGCCCTTGAGAAGATGGCGGTGAGCTGCCTTCTCAAATTTCTGGAGACATTATGGAGGGAATTCCAGGATTTTAATCCAGTGACAATGAAGAAACAGCATTTCCAAGTCAGGTTGGTTGATTGACTTGGTGGGGAACTTGAAGGTGATGATGTTCCCATATATCTGCTGCCCTTGCCCTTCTAAATGGAAGTGGTCGTGGGTTTTGAAGATGCTCTCTGGGGATTTTTGGTGAATTTCTGCAATGCATCTTGTTGATAGTACACACTGCTGCTAGTGAGTGTTGTTAGAGGGGTTGAATTCTTGTGGGTATGGTGCCCATCAAGCGGGTTGCTTTGTCCTGGATAGTGTCAAGCCTCTTGAGTGTTTTTGGGGCTGCACTCATCCAAGCAAGTGGGTGCATTCCGTCACACTCCTGACTTGGGCCTTGTAGAGGATGGACAGGTTTTGAAGAGTTAGGAGATGAGTTACTTGCCGCAGGATTCCCAGGTTTTGACCTGCTCACGTGGCCTCTGTTTATGCGGTGAGACCAGTTGAGTTTCTGGTCAATGATAACCCCAGGATGTTGATAGTGGGGGATTTAGTGATGGTAACATGTTGAATGCAGAATGCACTGTTTTATTACAGAATGTTCATACATAATCTGGTGTCTACTCTAACATCTTTGCACCAACTCCTTAAAAAAAAAGTCAGCCTTGGAAATGATTGCATAGCTAAGCCATAGCTTCCAGAGAAGTGAAGAAACAGCTGTTATCCTCAAAGTGCTAGCCCACTGTGATCCCAAGCGAGATCTGGAATTGACATGCGATGCTTCCCCATACGGCATCGGGGTAGTATTAGCTCATAGGTGGCTCAATGGAGAGGAATTTACAATACTCTATGCATCCAGCACTTTGGCAAATGCAGAGTGTAAATAGGCTCAGATAGAGAAGGAAGGTTTGGCGGTCACATTTGAAGTTAGAAAGTTGCATTAATATATTTATGGATATCAATTTGTCATAGTAACAGACAACCAACCCCTGTTCAGTCTATTTAACGAGGACAAAGCAGTGCCACTCATAGCTTCAGATCAAATTCAGTGACGGGTTGTGATGCTAAGTACATAGAATTACAAGTTGGAACACCATCTGGGAGGCCAAGCAGCAAAAATGGATGTATTGAGCCACTTCCTGCTGGCAGGTACACCAGTACCACTATTGGAAGAGTCCATAATGATTTTACATTTTCTGGACACTTCCAGTCATCACTGATAATATCAGACTTTGGATGCAGAAAGATCCAGTCCTGGTAAAATTGAAACCACAGATGGTGATAGGGGAAACTAGGGCTGTCGCAACCAGAACTGAAATGTTTTTGTACCCAGCGACACCAGATCATAGTAGAGGATGACATATTATTTATCAGGAGCCAGATTGATTATCCAGATATTGGCTGAACTCCACCAAGGTGATTCAGAAGTTGCCAAAATGAAGGTGTTGGTGATAATTTGGATGGTGGCCAAGATTGGATACAGACTTGGCTGCATGGGTGGGGCAGTGCCCAGATTGCTAATAAGGACAAAGCCCCAAATTCATGGGAATGTCTGGGTAAATGATGGATTCAGTTACATGTCAACTACACAAGTCATTTCATGGACTCAATGAACACTCAAGTGGACGATATGAAAGCTGCAAACTCTCAAATGGGGCTGGAGCAAAATGTGCCTGGCTCCTCAACTGTTGGAAAGGCTCCTGGAACCAGTGGATTCTTCCTCTCCATCAACATCAAATAATCTGAGATGGACAGAGTGGATCTCGCCATCTGAAGAAGAAAATGAATTTCTTCTGAGAAGCTCCTGGTGCATGAGGTGAGCTACGTGCCACCCGTGTCAGAATCAGAGGAACCGGACCTGATGCTAAAATGCCCCAGGAGGAGCTATAAGTAAAAGAACTGGCCTACGCTCTTGGACAGAGGGGGAGGGATATCGTGATTGGAACAAGGTCAGCCAGATGGACCTCATCGAATAGGAGTTCCCTGATTGGGGCTGTTAATCTGGGCCAATCAGGCAGTCCTGCTGACAGATAAGAACAGGAATGTGGTCCCCTGCAACTGCAGATTGCGGTGGTTCACGGACTCCCAGCCCAATTGCTTGTTCTGTGGCGCTGTGGAGTCCATGGACCATGTGTATGTTGGGTGTGGGCGTTTGCACTCCCTTTTTGATTTTCTTAAAAACCCCCTCCTTTGCTTTTGGTTGCACTTCAGTCCCACGCTCCTGATCTTCGGGCACCCGGTGCGGAGGAGGGAGGGCAGGTCTGAAGACCTCCTCGTGGGTCTGCTCCTGGGCCTGGCCAAACTGGCCATAAACAGGTCCAGGCAGCGGGCCGTGGAGGGGGTCGTTAGGGCCGACTGCCTGCCCCTCTTCCGCGGTTACGTTAGGGCCCGGGTGTCCTTAGAGAAGGAGCACGCGGTGTCCACCAACACCCTGGAGTTGTTCAGGGAGAGGTGGGCGCCACAGGGAGTGGAGTGCGTCATTTCCCCCTCCAACTCTATTTTGATTTAGTCCCTGCCCTCCCCTTCACTGTTTGTTCACACAGCATTGCCCTTCGATGTGAAGGGCACTGCTTGTCACAGGCCACTCGGGTGTTTTCCTACTTTTCCTGGTGGTGGAAATTGAATAAAGATTTGTACACCTTGTCTCTCACTGTGTCTCACACCTGCGCACACACACCATGGGTGCTGGGGTTAAAAATAATAAGCACTACCGCAGTTAGGCGGTAGTGTGGGGGTTAATAATAAAAAAAACAGGAATGTGGTCCCCTGCAACTGCAGATTGCGGTGGTTCACGGACTCCCAGCCCAATTGCTTGTTCTGTGGCGCTGTGGAGTCCATGGACCATGTGTATGTTGGGTGTGGGCGTTTGCACTCCCTTTTTGATTTTCTTAAAAACCTCCTCCTTTGCTTTTGGTTGCACTTCAGTCCCACGCTCCTGATCTTCGGGCACCCGGTGCGGAGGAGGGAGGGCAGGTCTGAAGACCTCCTCGTGGGTCTGCTCCTGGGCCTGTCCAAACTGGCCACAAACAGGTCCAGGCAGTGTGCCGTGGAGGGGGTCGTTAGGGCCGACTGCCTACCCCCCTTCCGCGGTTACGTGGAGTCCGTGTACCACCTGCACACACACAACATGGGTGCTGGGGAAAAAACAAGCACTACCGCAGATAGGTGGTAGTGTGGGGGTAAGGAGAAAAAAAGAACAGGAATTTCAGACATCCTGGCAGTCTGACCGCTGCTTCTGAGGGGGCTGGCTCAGTGTCAAGGACTTTCCACATGTAAATAAAAGATGACTTGGTGACGGGATAACTGCCTCTGTGAAGTTATTTCAAGAAGCAGGTTGACTGCGAATACACACATATAAACAAATAAAGGTACTTGAGTGATGGACTGGAGGGCCAATAGTACCAGTAAAAGTTTAGCACAAAATTAACTAATGACTTTACTAGTAATGGAGAATAAATTTAAAGAATTGGAGAAAATATGAAAGGTGATCCTAAAATTCAGAGTTTGTTTTCACTTCATGTCTTTGGATGGTCTTTGCAGCAGCTGCTTTATTGTCTTCACTCCTCTTTTATTTTAATTTATTCATGTGTCATTGTTAACAATATCTTTTATTGTCCATTCATTGAGAAGTTAGTGTTAATTGCCCACTTGAATTGTATTCTGTGCTTTGCAAATGCAATTCTGGTGGGTAGGTGAGACCTTAATCATGGAGGAATGATACCATATTGTCAAAGTTAAAAATCACACAACACCAGGTTTTCGTCCAACAGGTTTATTTGGAAGCCCTAGCTTCGGAATGTCACTCCTTCATCAGATTGCGCCACAACCACCTGATGAAGGAGCAATGCTCCAAAAGCTAGTGCTTCCAAATAGATCTGTTGGATTTATAACCTGATATTGTGTGATTTTTAACTTTGTCCACCCCAATCCAACACTTACAACTCCAAGTCATGACTTTATTTTCAAATCAGGATGATCTGTGTGGAGCAAAACCTATACATGGGTGGTGCCCCCTTGTAATTGTTGCCTTTGTTCTTCCAGTTTATAGTTCACAGATTTGTAGGATGCTGTACAATAATCCTTGGCAAATTGTTATAGTCTCTTTCAGATTGTACAAACTGCAGCTAAGTGGCAGGAGTAATGACTGCTTAAGGTGAATCAGGTGCGAATCAAACTGTTTTGTTCTGCATGGTATCTGACCTCTAGGTTGCTATTAGAGCTGTGTGAGACTAACTGGTTTTGCTTGGGTAACTGAAATTAATCAGGAGAAGGTGAGGACTGCAGATGCTGAAGGTCAGAGCTGAGAGTAGAGTGCTGGAAAAGCACAGCATCCGAGGAGCAGGAGAATCAACACTTCAGGCAAAAGTCAGGATGAAAGGCTCTTGCTCAAAACGTCGATTCTCCTGCTCCTCGGATGCTGCCTGACCTGCTGCGCTTTTTCAGCACCCCACTCTCGAACAGAAATTAATCTCCTCATTCCCAAGAGATGTGATTGTAACAATAAATGAAGAAAAGCTGTGTCTCAGCACACTGAAGGTTGTGAAGATCATCTTTTTACTTTGAATGTATTTTTGATTGATTTTTAAAATGGGAAAAGGACTTCTTAAATCAAGGATTTTAAAAGCAAGCCTCCATCACTCTTTGTAAGCATTGATTACATTGTTGTTTGTTTAACCAGTGAGGGAGATTTAGTTGCAGTCAAACTGGCACCAGGGAATGTGTACAGAACAGCCAGCAACAAGTAGCCTTTTGTTTGGAGTTAGCAAGATTGTGCTCAGTGCTGTCTTCTTGGGGTCAAGGACTACAAAATTCATTTCAAGAACTTCTGGAGGTGTACTGGCAACTAGGCACTGGGGTGAAGTCACCTCCATGCTTGGCCAAAGTATGCCTCTCAAATTCTATAGTAGTCATTAATATAAGCAGCTACCTCAGACCATAAACACTGCCAACAGGTCAGCACATTCATCGTTTCAACACTTGGGGTCCTGCTTGATCATGAACTACTATCAACACTTAACACTTGAAGCTGTCAGGAATGATGAGTTATTTCACCTATCTCTCATTATCACGAAGCAGCTATTGGAGGACTCCATCTTCCTCTCTGATCCAGTACCTCAACAATTTTCATCTCTGTTTGGACTTCCATAACTAGCATTTAGGTTGGTGAATCTTAGCCTCCCAATAGGACATCATTTGCAGGAAGTGCTCCAAACTCCAACTCCTCAAAAACCACATTAGGGAACTGGCGCTGGAGCTGGATGAACTTCAGATCATTTTGGAGCAGAAGGAGTTATTGAGAGGAGTTACAGGGAGGTAGTCACACCTCAGGTACAAGAAAAAGGCAGATAGATTACTGTCAGGGACAGAAAGGGAACCGGCAGACAATGCAGGGAACCCCTGTGGCCATTTTGATAACTGTTGGGGGGCTGACTTACGGGGTAAGCCACGGGGTACAGGTCCCTGGTACAGAGTCTGTCTCTGTTGCTCAGAATGGAAGGGGAGAGATGAGCAGAGCATTAGTCATAGAGTCATAGAGATGTACAGCATGGAAATAGACCCGTCGGTCCAACCCATCCATGCCGATCAGATATCCCAACCCAATCTAGTCCCACCTGCCAGCACCCGGCCCATATCCCTCCAAACCCTTCCTATTCATATACCCATCCAAATGCCTCTTAAATATTGCAATTGTACCAGCCTCCACCACATCCTCTGGCAGCTCATTCCATACACGTACCACCCTCTGTGTGAAAAAGTTGCCTCTCAGATCTCTTTTATATCTTTCCCCTCTCACCCTAAACCTATGCCCTTTAGTTCTGGACTCAACAACCCCGGGGAAAAGACTTTGCCTATTTAGTGGTGCTGGAAGAGCACAGCAGTTCAGGCAGCATCCAAAGTGCAGCGAAATCGACATTTCGGGCAAAAGCCCTTCATCAGGAATAAAGGCTTTATTCCTGATGAAGGGCTTTTGCCCGAAACTTCGATTTCACTACACTTTGGATGCTGCCTGAATTGCTGTGCTCTTCCAGCACCACTAATCCAGAATCTGGTTTCCAGCACCTGCAGTCATTGTTTTTACACTTTGCCTATTTATCCTATCCATTGGGAACTCCATAGTTAGGGGGACAAATGAGAGGTTCTGTGGGAACGAGAGAGACTCATTGTTGCCACCCAGGTGCCGGGGTTTGTGATATCCTGGATTGTGTTTTCGGGATCCTTGAGGGGAAGGGAGATCAGCCCCAAGTTGTGGTCCACATAGGCACCAACAACATAGGTAGGAAAAGGGATGGGATTTTAAGACAGAAATTTGGGGAGGTAGGGTGGAAGCTTAGTGCTAGAACAACAGAGTTGTTATCTCTGGCTTGTTGCCTGTGCCACGTGCTAGCAAGGTGAGGAATAGTGAGAAGAGAGGAGTTGAACACATGGCTACAGGGATGGTGCAGGAGGGAGGGTTTTGGATATCTGGATAATTGGGGCTCATTCTGGAGTAGGGACCTCTACAACCAGGGTGGTCTTCACCTGAACCAGAGAGGTACCAATATCCTAGGGGGGAAATTTGCTGATCTTCAGGAGGGTTTAAAATAATTTAGCAGAGGATGGGAACCCAAATTGTAGCTCCAGTATCCAAGATGTTGAGAGTAGTGAGGTCAGAAATAAAGTTTCAAGGTCACAAGAGTGCACAGGAAGGTGGTTTGAAGTGTGTCTACTTCACTGCCAGGTACATCTGGAATACGATGGGTGAATGTGCAGCATTGATTAGTATCTGGGACTTGGATGTTGTGGCCATTTCAGAGACATGGATAGAGCAGGGACAGGAATGGTTGTTGCAGTTCCGGGATTTAGATGTTTCAGTAGGAACAGAGAAGATGGTAAAAGAGAGGGAGGTGTGGCATTGTTGGTCAAGGACAGTATTACAGTTGCAGAAAGGATGTTTGGGGACTCATCAACTGAGGTAGTATGGGCTGAGGTTAGAATAAGAAAGGGGAGGTCACCCTGTTGGGAGTTTTCTATAGGCCGCCGAATAGTTCCAGAGATGTAGAGGAAAGGATAGCAGAGATGATTCTGGATAGGAGGAGAGTAACAGGGTAGTTATTATGGGGACTTTAACTTTCTAAATATTGACTGGAAATACTATAGTTTGAGCGCTTTACATGGGTCAGCTTTTGTCCAATGTGTGAAGGATGGTTTCCTGACACAGTGTGTAGACAAGCCAACAAGGGGCGAGACCACATTGGATTTGGTACTGGGTAATGAACCCAGCCAGGTGTTAGATTTGGAGGTGGGTGAGCACTTTAGTGAAAGTGACCACAATTTGGTTATGTTTACTTTCACGATGGAAAGGGATAGGTATATACCACAGGGCAAGAGTTATAGCTGGGGGAAAGGCAATTATTATGCAATTAGGCAAGATTTAGGATGCTTAGGATGGGGAAGGAAACAGCAGGGGATGGGTACAATTGAAATGTGGAGCTTGTTCAAGGAACAGCGACTGCATGTCGTTGATAAGTTTGTACCTGTCAGGCAGGGAGGAAGTGGCCGAACAAGGGTTCCATGGTTTACTAAAGAAGTTGAATCTCTTGTCAAGAAGAAGAAGGCTAATGTGAAGATGAGATGTAAAGGGTCAGTTAAGGCACTTGAGAGTTACAACTTAGCCAGGAAAGACCTAAAGAGAGAGCTAAGAAAAGCCAGGAAGAGAAATGAGAAGTCATTGGCAGATAAGATCAAGAAAAACCCTAAAGTTTTCTATAGGTATATCAGGAATAAAAAAATGACAAGAGTAAGATTAGGACCAATCAAGGATGATAGGGGGTAATTGTGTGTGGAGTCAGAGGAGATGGGGGAAGCACTAAATAAATATTTTTTGTCAGTATTCACATTGGAAGAAGACAATATTGTCGAGGAGAATACTGAGACACAAGCTACTAGACTAGACAGGATTGACATTCGCAAGGAGGAGGTGTTAGCAATTCTGGAGAGTGTGAAAATAGCTAAGTCCCCTGGAGCAGATGGGATTTATCCTAGGATTCTCTGGGAAGCCAGAGATGAGATTGCAGAGTCTTTGGCTTTAATCTTTATGTCATCATTGTCTGCAGGAATAGTGTCAGAAGACTGGAGGATAGCAAATGTTATCTCCTTGTTCAAGCAGAGGAGTAGAGTCAACCCTGGTAATTATAGACCAATGAGCCTTACTTTGATTGTGGATAAAGTTTATAAGTTGTGAGAAAAGGTTATGAGAGATAGGATTTATAATCATCTAGAGAGGAATAAGTTGATTAGGGATAGTCAACACGGTTTTGTGAAGGGAAGGTTGTGCCTCACAAACCTTATTGAGTTCTTTGAGAAGGTGACCAAACAGGTGGATGAGGGTAAAGCGGTTGACGTGGTGTATATGGATTTCAGTAAGGTGTTTGATAGGGGTTCCCCATGGTAGGCTATTTCACAAAATACAGAGGCATGGGATTGAGGGTGATTTAGCGGTTTGGATCAGATATTGGTTAGCTGAAAGAAGACAGTTGATGGGAAATATTCATCCTGGAGTTCAGTTACTAGTGGGGTACAGCAAGGATTTGTTGTGGGTCCACTGCTGTTTGTCATTTTTATAAATGACCTAGATGAGGGCATAGAAGGGTGGGTTAGTAAATTTGTGGATGACACCAAGGTTGTTGGAGTTGCGGATAGTGCTGAGGGATATTGCAGGATTAAAAAGGGACATGGATAAGCTGCAGAGCTGGGCTAAGAAGTGACAAAGTGTGAGGTGGTTCACTTTGGAAGGAGCAACAGGAATAAAGAGTACTGGGCTAATGGTAAAATTCTTGGTGGTGTAGATGAGCATAGAGATCTCACTGTCCATGGACAAAGATCCCTGACAGTTGCCACCCAGGTTAACAGGATTGTTAAGAAACCATTCAGTGTATTTGCTTTTATTGTTAGAGGGATTGAGTTTCAGAGCCACGAAGCCATGTTGCAGCTTTATAAAACTCTGTTGCAGCCGCATTTGGAGTATTGCATACAGTTCGTGTCACCACATTATAGGAAGGGTGTGGATGCTTTGGCAAGGATTCAGTGGAGATCTACCAGGATGTTGCCTGGTATGGAGGGACGGTCTTATGAGGAAACGTTAAGGGACTTGAGACTGTTCATTAGAGAGAAGAAGGTTGAGAGATGACTTAATTGAACATACAAGATAACCAGAGGGTTAGATAGGGTGGTAGTAAGAGCCTTTTTCCTTGAATGGTAATGGCTAGCACAAGGGGGCATAGCTTTAAATTGAGGGGTGATAGACACAGAACCGATGCCAGAGGTAGTTTCTTTACTCAGAGAGTAGTCGCGTCTTGGAATGCACTGTCTGCAACAATAGTTGACTCACAAACTTTAAGGACATTTAAATCATCGTTGGATAAACACATGGATAAAAATGGAATAGTGTAGGATGCATAGGCTTCTGATTGGTTCCACAGGTCAGCGCAACATTGAGGGCTGAAGATCCTGTAATGTTCTATGTAACAGTGGTACAGTCTACTAATGCTTGCATCAATCAGCTGAAACTATCCAAGGTCCCCTTTTGTCAGCATGGATGAGTTGGATTGAAGTGTCCATTTCTGTGGTGTATAACTCTGTGACTCTATAAGTGGCAAAGTTTAAACCATACTTGACTCAATGGATCTGGAGGATCAAATGTCTGCAGATGTTGGAATCAGTTCTGAAAGCAACAAATGCTGGAGATCAGTGAGTAAGGCAGCATCCTATGGATCTGGACCTGGGTTGGATCCCACTTGTAAGTACATCAGTGATCCTCCACTAACTCTTAGACTGAATGCCATCAGGAATATTGACTTTGACTTGAGGCATTATGTCAGTGCACGGAAGATTTAAACCTGAAGGCCATGAAACAGGTATTCTTCAATCCATTCACATCAGGAGTTAACAGACATGGAAGGAAATAAACTAGGTAAACAGTGTATTAACATGGAAACACACCTGTAAATCAACTCTGGTTGAGGAAATCCTTTGTCTTTCCTTCTCTCCATGAGATTTTCTTTCTGGCAAGGACAGCGTTTCTTCCGTAAAGGGCCTATTCACCTGCTCAAGCTCCCCTCTCTGTGCCTTCCTTCACCATTGCCAGCTGTAGCTGCAGGTCCCATTACAAGGATGTCACATTTTATCAGGGTAGGCAGGAATGTGGAATGATCATATCAGCCATCATCTTGAATGGCTGAACAGGCTCAAGGACGAAGTGACAGAGAGAGAGAGAGCCAAGCAGGCTAAGATAAAGGGTAGGGAGGAGGGACTAGGGGGAGGGGCGATGGAGGTGGGATAGGTGGAAGGAGGTCAAGGTGAGGGTGATAGGCCGGATTGGGGTGGGGGTGGAGAGGTCAGGAAGAGGATTGCAGGTTAGGAGGGCGGTGCTGAGTTGAGGGAACCGACTGAGACAAGGTGGGGGGAGGGGAAATGAGGAAACTGGAGAAATCTGAATTCCAACCTTGTGGTTGGAGGGTTCCCAGGCGGAAGATGAGGCGCTCCTCCTCCAGCCGTCGTGTTGTTATGTTCTGCCGGTGGAGGAGTCCAAGGACCTGCATGTCCTCGGTGGAGTGGGAGGGAGAGTTAAAGTGTTGAGCCACGGGGTGATTGGGTTGGTTGGTTCGGGCGGCCCGGAGGTGTTCTCTGAAGCGTTCCGCAAGTAAGCGGCCTGTCTCCCCAATATAGAGGAGGCCACATCTATTGCATCCGCTGCACCCGATGTGGCCTCCTCTATATTGGGGAGACAGGCCGCTTACTTGCGGAACGCTTCAGAGAACACCTCCGGGCCGCCCGAACCAACCAACCCAATCACCCCGTGGCTCAACACTTTAACTCTCCCTCCCACTCCACCGAGGACATGCAGGTCCTTGGACTTCTCCACCGGCAGAACACAACAACACGACGGCTGGAGGAGGAGCGCCTCATCTTCCGCCTGGGAACCCTCCAACCACAAGGTATGAATTCAGATTTCTCCAGTTTCCTCATTTCCCCTCCCCCCACCTTGTCTCAGTCGGTTCCCTCAACTCAGCACCGCCCTCCTAACCTGCAATCCTCTTCCTGACCTCTCCGCCCCCACCCCACTCCGGCCTATCACCCTCACCTTGACCTCCTTCCACCTATCCCACCTCCATCGCCCCTCCCCCTAGTCCCTCCTCCCTACCCTTTATCTTAGCCTGCTTGGCTCTCTCTCTCTCTTATTCCTGATGAAGGGCTTATGCTCGAAACGTCGAATTCTCTATTCCTGAGATGCTGCCTAACCTGCTGTGCTTTGACCAGCAACACATTTGCAGCTGTGATCTCCAGCATCTGCAGACCTCATTTTTTACTCAAGGACGAAGTGACCTCATCTTATTCTTGATTAGTATGTTCCTATGTATTCACTAAAGAGTGTCACTGAGAAAAGGTTGAGGACTGACCTTGTTAGCATAAAGGAAAGTTAGAAAGAAAATAGATTTCCAAAATAAAGTCACCAATTGTCAGACAGTCGCACCAAAAAAATGTTTCCTGCAAAAAATGATTGGGGATCCTCAAAGAGGGTGGTCTGTGGTACATGAGGAGTTACAACAAGATGATAAATATATTTTTGTTTTGGTCACTTTGAGATTAACTTAGCTGAAGGTGCTAAATGTGTAAAAGTTACCATACAGATACAAGCCTGATTATGTATTTTATTGAAATGGTGTGTAGCATGATATGCTAAAACCATCTCCACTATGGTCTGAATGAATAATAGCTGAGTGAACAATAAATTTCTTTGTCCAAATCAGCTGATTTTCCAGTTGGTCTCCACATCCTTATAAGTTGCAAGACACTGTGATGTGGTCTGGATGCAGCTGTCAGTTCTCCAGATTGGCGTTAAGGTCTTGCCATTCCTGACACCATCCACTATCTCAACAATGATGGCCTGGCTGCAAACAGCTTTTCTTTTTGATTGAATATGTTGGAGAGAGGGAAGCTAAGGGTGCCCTCTCCTTTGCTTAACTGCCATGAGTTCTCGCTGTTGATTTCAAGCTGGGCACCCTCCTATTGGCTGACTACCTTCATGAAGCTATCTCCTGTCCTTAGTTCGAAAGTAAGCCAATTGGCCATTAATGGGCCAATGGAAGGAAAATAACTTGTCTTCTCTCACATTGAAGGATTCAGATCCAATGTGACCCTGACAGTGGAAAATAAGAGGTGGAGGCTGCACAGACATTTGCGTCTGTAATAATGGTAGAGCCCATTGCTTTAATGAAAAAGAGAAAGCATGAAGCACTTACAACCATCTTCAGCCAGAATTGTGAAGTGGATGATCAATGTTGGCCTTCTCCTGAGGTCCTCATCTTCATATTTGTTATTCTTCATTCAGTTTGATTAATTCTATTGTGATGGTTACATTATATACCCATAAGACTTACTGGAACATGATGGACACCTTTAAAAGCGTGGAATATGGACACTGTATCTTGACAAGATGGACCTCAGAGAGGTCAGGTTTTTTTTTCTGTACAAGCAGGAATTAACTCTGACTCTGGAAAGTCAATAAAATGTAAATGGTCTTCCCAGATGTTGTTGACCACCTTATCCATTTGAGACTTATGTAACATTGTTTGACTTGCTGGCCCTATGAAGATGGGATTTTGAATAGAGATATTTAGGAGATGACTCCATCAAGTTACTGATCAGGTATAATTCATTCTCCATTATCTGTCAATTATTATGTGTGATACTTCAGTATTGTTGTCACACAACAGAAACTGGCTGGAGATAGCCAACAATCCACAGGAACAGCCCAATGAGTCAGTCTGGTGTATGGTGGGGAAACCATCTCTAGTCCAGCAGTATTGATCTCTGTCTGGAAAATAAAGCATTGTAGGTGGAAAATTGGGGTTAATGTATTTTACTGTAGGATTATAAATTGTTGTTACTGGGTTTCAGCTATAATTTTGTCTGAAAGAGCTAGAAACCTCCACCCTTCATTCCTCCAGTGAACCAAGAGAGAATCCTTCAGGCCTGTAATATTTCAACCATCAACCTAAGGACTGTTTAAAGAAGTGACCCATTTCTTTTACCCTTTAAGTAAGTCAAACACACATTGCACCTTTAGAAATTGTATTTTCTTGAGTGATTTTGAAGTCTGAAAATGAAGAGATGTGTTTGTTGAGTACATTTTTAGGTGTGAGGAATTGACATTTTTTTTGATTTAAACTTACAAAAAGTTTGTTTCATATCTTTCCTTTAAAAGTCACAACACTTAAGTTTAAGATACCCTTTCAGATATTATGAATCATTGGACAGAACAGAAGAGGACTTGGACATTGAGGCCATCACACCTCTCTCTGGAGCAATTCTATAAGTTCCATTTTCCCATGTTATCTTTGTACCTTTAGGTTCATTTACCTTAAGTGGTCATTCAATTTCTCTTTTTCATCATTCATGGTCTTTGTTTCCACTACATTGGGGAGATTTGATAGAGGTGTATAAGATGATTAGGGGTTTAGATAGGGTCGACACTGAGAACCTTTTACCGCTAATGGAGTTAGGTGTTACTAGGGGACACAGCTTTAAATTAAGGGGTGGCAGGTATAGGACAGATGTTAGGGGTAGATTCTTTACACAGCGGGTTGTGAGTTCATGGAATGCCCTGCCAGTAGCAGTGGTGAACTCTCCTTCTTTATGGTCATTTAAGCAGGCATTGGATAGGCATTTGGAAGTTATTGGGCTAGTGTAGGTTAGGTAGGATTCGGTCGGCGCAACATCGAGGGCCGAAGGGCCTGTACTGCGCTGTATCTTTCTATGTTCTATGTTCTATGTTCTATTTGTAGACAGCAAATTTCAGATAATCTTTGCTTGTTGGAGAAGGAAATGCTTCCTCACCTTCCCTTTGCATCTCTTGCCAAAACCTTAAATCTGCATTCTTATGTGTGTAACAGGCCTGACAGGGGGACTGACTGTCCCATCACTGATTGTGTGTGTTGAAAAGGGTGCAAGACTACAAAATCAATCAACCAAGAGGTGAGAAAGGTGGGAAATCATGTCACATTTCTCCCAATCCATAACAGCACAGAATATCAAGAATTGGTTGAGTGCACTGGTATTGAAAAATGCGATGCTGAAAAAACACAGCAGGCCAGACAGCATCTGAGGAGCAGGAGAATCGATGTTTCGGGCATAAGCCCTTCTTCAGGAATGAGTACACTGGTTACAACAGTTGATTTGGACCTCAACGATGTCTTGGATGTACTGATTAAGAATGGTGCTCCAGGACTAGTCACACCTCTAATCAAGGTGCTCCTTGGATGCTGCCTGATCTGCTGTGCTCTTCCAGCACCACTAATCCACACCTTTAATCAAGCTGTTCCAATACTGCTCTTGCATTGGCATCTATTGACAAAAAAGGGAAAATTGTGTCACCAAGTTCTGACCACAAGCAGCAGGACAAATCTAAGCCAGTCAATCACTGCCCCATCATTCCATTCGCAATCATTAGAAAGATGATGGAAGATGTCATTGACAATGCTATCAGCAACACACACAAACCAATAATCTGCTCATTGACATCTTTTGACATTCATTTCCAAACCTCATCATAGTTTTGGTCAAATATGGACAAGAGCTGAATTCCAGAAGTGAGGTGAGTACAACTGCCCTATGATAGTGAAGCAACATTTGTATGAGCATGGAATCAGAGGACTCCATTCAAATTGAAGTCACTGGGAATCTTTAGGGAAACCCCCTACCAATTGGAGTCATACCCAACACAAAGAAATCTAGTTGCAGCAGTTCCTGGTTTTAAATTCGGACTTCTTTCACCACAAGGGGCTATTCATTCATAATTGCACATGTTCAGTTTTAGTCACAACTTCTTAATTAATGAAGCAGTCCTTAACTGCATGGAGCAAGACCAAAACACAATCCAGGATTGGGCTGAAAACTGCAAGTAACATTTGCCTGCAGTGACCATCTCCAACAGTAAAGAATCTAACCACTTCTGCCATAACCATCTCTGTATTCCCCCAATCAGAAACCTACTGGACAAATCACATAAATACAGAAGCTCTAAAAAATAGATCAAAGGCTGGTTGTTCTGAAGCACAGAGCTCATCTCCCGAATTCCCAAGCAAGACAAATGTCGGGGATTCGATGGAATACTCTTCACGTACCTGGGTGAGAATAACTCCAGCAATACAATCCAAGATGGAGGACGGGAAAAATTTCTGGCTGGAACAGCTGCTCCTTTTTTTGAGGTATTTTAGATGTTAGAGGTGATTTCCACGAATTCCAGGAGCAGCAATTACTGTTGTATATGCTGTTGCGTTGTTTTGGAACTTTGGAGAAAAAAAAGTCAAAACAACAGCAGTTTTAAAAGGGAGAGGAACAGACAAAGGAAGCACATGGTGAGGTCAGTGCAGGAGAGACAGAGAGAGAAACTGACACCACAGTGAACCTGGAAGAGGAACACAACTTCACTCATTATTCTATACCGCTCAGTTACTGTATTCCTGTCAGAACTAAGAATAGATCAAATCTGAACAACCCCTGAATACTCACCAGTGACTTGCTTTCGAAAGGGACACTGTCCTAACACAACATAACATAACATACACCAACTGTATTGACTATCCTTCTACTATGCTGGGCATTTCTCCAGACAGCTGAGACTGCTGTAGTAAGTGGATAGCAATTTTGGACCAGGCTGACATGGTTTAGTGTCATGACTTCCATTGTTCAGTTAAACATGGAAATCAAGAAGTTGAAGTGAAGTTGTGCTGCTCTTCCAGAAGCATAACACTAACAATGTCATGTTGGTAGGCTCAGCCTACACATACATGCCACTACATGAGATTATATCACTAAATAAGCCAAAAAAAGTTTGGATCTGTTCAAATGAGTGTAACTAAGTGTTTAACAACATTGTAATGTTTAATTACTGTCAAATACCTCCATGGCACTGAAAATTTACTTCTAATTTTTTTGGAATCTTATCCTTCATATTAAATATTATTGAATAATTTAAAAAGCATTTAAAATCTTGATTTTACTTTGATTTACAGTCCCTTTTATCTCTTAATTGTAACATTTTTTCCTTCTCTTTATCTATATACTTTACACATGATTTGACGTTGAATTAAATATTCTAACTTACACTCCCTGGTTTAGATTTAGTTGATTATTGTCACATGTACTCATATGAGGGTATGTCTATACATTTTTTCAGTTCAGTGGAGGTGAGTTTTACTCGTATGGAGAACTAAATTCCTTGGAATTGATATCAGTTAAGAATCTTGATCTCAATCCTGCCTTTTCTGACCTTCCCCAGCACAGGTTCTGAGTCCAGCAGGGAATTCCCTTGGGTCAAGTAGAAAGCAATTCAGCTATTTGAATGGGCAATTGGGGTATTTTAACACTTGTTTCCTGCTTTTCCACTAAGGCACAGTTTCCACCCTGTGCGTGTATCTCACCAAGTTGAAGAAGTGAATCCCTAAAGGGAGTTTGTTATTGACTAACATGGAATTGGTAGCAAGGTAATAAAGACTAAAACTGGAAAAGCTGTGCTCATCCACAGTGAAAGACTATCACTGACAGGACTAGAAACCTTCAGCCTAGATTTTGTTGGAAACAACAACTGTGATAAAGTGCCTTGCCTTTTGTAGAGCATCCTGATGAAGGGCTTATGCCCAATACGTCGGTTTTCCTGCTCCTCGGATGCTGCCTGACCAGCTGCGCTTTTCCAGCACCACACTCTCGACTCTGATCTCCAGCATCTGCATTCCTCACTTTCTCCTCAGAGTTATTGGGGGCTCAATTTGATTGTCAGCCAGGAGTTAGAGCAGGTTTTAACCTCCTAATGTTTCCTGGTGTGAAGCAAGAAAGTCAGAATCCTCTGAAGTCTCCAGACTAAATTGAATGTAGGAGCCTTTTTGGAAGGTTCCAACAGTCTGAGCAATTATTGAAAATTCAGTGTGTTGGGACCTCTAAGGATCCTGATGTGCATCTTTCAGGCTAGATCTGGCCTCCAGCCAGCTGGAAACTGGACGATCTGGGCCACTATCTTTAGAAAGCAATGAGCTCACATTTGATATTTCCCTCATAAACTTAGTCCTTCACAACTTCTGTTTTCTACTCCATTTGAAACCGTTGATTTTCAATTTTATCAACTGCAAACTTTGTCAGCCTTATTTATTTGGAGTTACATTAATCCATTGTGGTTAGAACCTTAACCCATTTTAATGTATCTATAAAACTAAACATGGCTCCATGTGTTCATATGAGCATGTAGAATGACTCATTCTTTTTGATAAAGTCTTAAGGCTTGCAATTCCCTGATTTTTGAAGATTAAATTTATAGAAAAACCACCATTAATTCTTTAGTCTATGTAATTATGTATGTTTGAAATAAGGCAACTGCACAGAGTCAAAACTGTAACTTGAATTACCTCTTTCCCCTACCATGAATGGAAAACAATGTTCTTTTTAGAAACAGTTCCGCTTGAAGCTCCAAGGGTAGTAAGGATTGGTTATAATGGCAACAAATTAACTCAGAGGTATCACGTATGGCAGACTAACAGATAAACGTGTTATAAATTTGCAAAAAAGTGACAGTTGCAGTGTCATTAGATTACATCTTAAAGATGGGAATTTTGGTGAAACTATTACAAATTACTGATATTAAGCACTCTTTATTTCCCATTACATATATTGAGCACGTAACAAGCCAAATGAAAGAACTCCACAATCAGCAAATTCAACAGGAAGCCACACATTAATAAACAAATCGTTCAATCAACAAGAGTAACTTCTGTTTAATAACACCTTCCATCCCAACCATCACGCTGGAGAAACAAATACTGAGCATTTCTACAACAGTTAGGAAAGATGACCCAAAGTATAATCAAAATAGTATTGAGACAGCTTTTATTAAGACAGATGTTAGAAAAAAAAAGTTTAAAAATTAAGTAAGGTAAGATGGCAGAATGGAATAAGAGGGAAACATGTCACTAATCACAAAGGGAAAACTGTAAAGGTATGATTAAAGTAAGGCAAAGAAGAGATTTATAACCAAGAACTGGAAAGAACTCGTATTTATCCAGCACCATTCATAATCTCATGATACACCGAAATGCTGTATAGCTAATGAAGCATTTTTGAAGTTTAGTCACTTTTGTATGCAGGAAATGCAGCAGTCAATTTGCATATAGCAGGATCCCACAAGCATCACTGTGATAATCATAGAATCCCTACAGTGTGGAAACAGGCCATTCGGCCCAACAAGTCCACATCAACACTCTGAAGAGCTTCTCACCCTGACCAACTCCCCTAATCTATCCCTGTAACCTTGCATTTTCTGTGGCTAATCCACCTAGTCTGCACCTCTTTAGACACTGTGGGACAATTTATCAAAGCCAATCCACCTTATCTGTACATCTTTGGACTCTGGGTGGAAACCAAAGCACCCGGAGGAAATCCATGCGGACAGGGGAGAACATGCAAACTCCACATAGACGGCAGAGGGTGGAATCAAACTTGGGCCTCTGGTGCTGTAAGGCAGCAGTGCTAACCACGGTGCCAATGTGCTGACCTGAGCCATCATGTCCCTTCCCCACCCAGACAAATTGCTGTAGTGGTGTTGCTTGAGAGATCAGTATTCTCCAGGAGAGAAGGGGCCTCAGTTTGATATATTATGCAAAGTAAAGTAAAAATCTCCTTACATACTGGAGAATAATATCTGCCTTGGTTTCGTATTTGAGTCTCCTAAGTCTTTCAGTAAATTTACAACCTTCTAAAGAGGATGCCACAAATAAGCAATGGATATGAAATGTTCTAAAGATTGGAAACTAACATATGCTAGTGAGGATGAAGGTAATGAAGGGGTGAAGTCTGGTTTGGAATATGATGTGAGAGGTGAAGCTTAAGTCACTTTAAAGTTTGTGCTAACTGGAGCTTGAAAGAAGAGACTGATGTCAAGTCTACTGATAACAACTAAAGCAGACTTTAATGTCAGGGATGTAACAACATTTCTAGGATCCAATAATTACAATGTGCATGTACTTCACAGAAGTGTCATCAAACAAAATGTGATACAAGATGGTATTATATTGTAGTGTGAGAAAATGTGAAGTTGTTCATGCTGACAAGATAAAAAAGCAGTGCACTATCTACATGGAGAAATATTGTAGAATCTATATGGTACAGAAGGTTCTGTGTGTCCTTGTGTGCAGGCACAAGAAGTGATCAGGAAGACAACTAGAATGCTGGCATTTATTGCAATGGGGATGCAATACAAAAAATGTGGGAATCTTGCTGCAAGATTTCAGTGAGACTACATCTGGAGTACTGTGTAGATTTCAAGTTCCTTTATTGGAAAAAATATATTGTTGTATTGGAAGTACTCTGCAACATGTTCCCCTCTATATATTCCTGAGATTCAGGGCTTAGTTTGGGATAACAGGCATAGGGCCAAAATGAGGTCCTCAAGGGTAGTAATATCTGGATTACTCCCAGTGCTATGAGCTAGTGAGGGCAGGAATAGGAGGATAGAGCAGATGAATGCATGGCTGAGGAGCTGGTGTATGGGAGAAGGATTAACTTTTTTGGATCATTGGAATCTCTTTTGGGGTGTAAGTGAGCTGTACAAGAAGGACGGATTACACCCAAATTGGAAGGGGACTAATATACTGGCAGGGAAATTTGCTAAAACTGCTTGGGAGGATTTAAACTAGTAAGGTGTGGGAGGGGGGGGGGGGTTGCAGTGGGACCCAGGGAGATAGTGGGGAAAGAGATCGATCTGAGACGGGTACAGCTGAGAACAGAAATGAGTCAAACAGTCAGGGCAGGCAGGGACAAGGTAGGACTAATAAATTAAGTTGCATTTATTTCAATGCAAGGGGCCAAACAGGGAAGGCAGATGAACTCAGGGCATGGTTAGGAATATGGGACTGGGATATCATAGCAATTACAGAAACATGGCTCAGGGATAGGCAGGACTGACAGCTTAATGTTCCAGGATACAAATGCTACAGGAAGGACAGAAAGGGAGGCAAGAGAGGAGGGGGAGTGGCATTTTTGGTAAGGGATAGCATTACAGCTGTGCTGAGGGAGAATATTCCCGGAAATACATCCAGGGAAGTTATTTGGGTGGAACTGAGAAATAAGAAAGGGATGATCACCTTATTGGGATTGTATTATAGACTCCCCCAATAGTCAGAGGGAAATTGAGGAACAAACTTATAAGGAGATCTCAGCTATCTGTAAGAATAATAGGGTGGTTATGGTAGGGGATTTTAACTTTCCAAACATCGACTGGGACTGCCATAGTGTTAAAGGTTTAGATGGAGAGGAATTTGTTAAGTGTGTACAAGACAATTTTCTGATTTAGTATGTGGGTGTACCTACTAGAGAAGGTGCAAAACTTGACCTCCTCTTGGGAAATAAGGCAGGACAGGTGACTGAGGTGTCAGTGGGGGAGCACTTTGGGGCCAGCGACCATAATTCTATTTGTTTTAAAATAGTGATGGAAAAGGATAGACCAGATCTAAAAGTTGAAGTTCTAAATTGGAGAAAGGCCAATTTTGACGGTATCAGGCAAGAACATTTGAAAGCTGATTGAAGGCAGATATTTGCAGGTAAAGGGATGGCTGAAAGATGGGAAGCCTTCAGAAATGAGATAACAAGAATCCAGAGAAAGTATATTCCTGTCAGGGTGACAGGGAAGGCTGATAGGTATAGGGAATGCTGGATGACTAAAGAAATTTGGGGTTTGGTTAACGAAAAGAAGGAAGCATATGTCAGGTATAGACAGGATAGATCAAGTGAATCCTTAGAAGCGTATAAAGGAAGTAGGAATACACTTAAGAGGGAAATCAGGAGGGCAAAAAGGGGACATGAGGTAGCTTTGGCAAATAGAATTAAGGAGAATCCAAAGGGTTTTTACAAATATATTAAGGACAAAAGGGTAACTAGGGAGAGAATAGGGCCCCTCAAAGATCAACAAGGCGGCCTTTGTGTGGAACCACAGAAAATGGGGGAGATACGAAATGAATATTTTTCATCAGTATTTACTGTGGAAAAGGATATGGAAAATGTAGACTGTAGGGAGATAAATCTTTCAAAATGTCCAGATTACAGAGGAGGAAGTGCTGGATGTCTTGAAACAATTAAAAGTAGATAAATCCCCAGGACCTGATCAGGTGTACCTGAGAACTCTGTGGTAAGCTAGAGAAGTGATTGCTGGGCCTTTTGCTGAGATATTTGTATCATCAATAGTCACAGGTGAGGTGCCAGAAGACTGGAGGTTGGCAAACGTGGTGCCACTGGTAAAGACAAGCCAGGGAACTATAGACCAGTGAGCCTGACCTCGGTGGTGGACAAGTTGTTGGAGGGAATCCTGAGGGACAGGATGTACATGTATTTGGAAAGGCAAGGACTGATTAGGGATAGTCAACATGGCTTTGTGCATGGGAAATCATGTCTCACAAACTTGATTGATTTTTTTGAAGAAGTAACAAAGAAGATTGATGAGGGCATAGAGTAGATATGATCTTGGTGTCCAAGTCAATAGCTCTCTGAAAATGGCAACACAAGTGGTTAAGGTGATAAAGGCTTATGGCATGCTTTCCCTTCATTGGTCTGGCCATTGACTTATTATAAAAGTTAGCAAATCATGTTGCAGGTGACTGACACTTTAGATGAGGCTAAATTTTGAATATTGTGTGCAGTTCTGGTCACCACATAATATGAAGAATGTGGAAGCTTAGGAAATATATAAAATAAAGAGAGGCATGGATAGAGTGGATAGTCAGAGACTTTTTTCCCAAAGTGGAAATGTCAAACTCTAGGGGCATAGGTTTGAGGTGTCAGAAGGAAAGTTTAAAGATGTGTGGAGTATTGTAGGTGCCTGGAACTTGCAGTAGGTGGTAGAAGCAGATATGATAGCAGCTTTTAAGAGGCAATTGGAAAGACACAAGAACAGGAGAAAGTGAGGACTGTGGATGCTGGAGATCAGCATCGAAACGTGTGGTGATGGAAAAGCAGAGCCAGTCAGGCATACCACCTTCGGGCTCTACTGTCATGCAAAATGGGTTAGATTTTGAATAAATTTAGCAATTCAAAACTCCATGATGTACTGTGGGCCATTAGCAGCAGTTAACTTGTACTCAACCACAATATATGATCTCAAAGTCAACATGTCCTCATTCCACCATTACTACAAAGCCAGAAGATCAACTCTGTTTCAATGAAGACTGCAGGAGACATGTTAGGAGTAGCACACCGCTGTACGGCATTGTCCACAGCTGTTGCTGGCATAGGTACAAATTAGGTAACAATCTTGTGAAGCTACAACGCAGGGCATCTTCATATCAAATAATGTCAGCAGCAAATATTAGCCAGGGCTTATGATTCCACAACTAATGGATCGGATGTAAGTTTTTCAGTCCTGTGAATTTCAGTCATAAATGATTGTAGACAATCAAACTACTCACTGGAAGAGGAGGCTCCACAAATATCTCCAATGAGGATGAAGCCTAGCAGATCAGTGCAAAAGATATTTTGAAGGATTTCCAAATGACTTTAGCCAGAAGTGCTGAGTGGATGATCCATCTTGGCTTCCTCTAAAGGTGCCTAGCATCACAAGTGCTAGTCTTTAGCCATTTTGTTTCGCTTCATGTGACATCAAGAAACATCTGAAGACATTGGATGTTGCAATGACTATGAGCTTTGATAACATTCAACAGCAGTACTGAATTAGTAGGAAAAATCCAATTCACACTGTCAGTCTACTTTTGATCACCGGTAAAGCAATTAAAAGGGTAGTTGACAGTGCTACCTCATGGCACTTCTTCAGTATTAATCTGTTCATCGATGCTCAGTTTGGGTTTTGGTACATCCATTCAGCTCTTGACCTGATCCATGACATTGTATGACCATGTATTTCTCTGCGAATGTAGTTTTGGTATGGCTAAAGCAGCAAACACAAAATTCATGAATAGTACCACAAATAGCATCATGCAACATCTTCCATCTATGAGCAATTCCACTATGGCAGCCAGTCATAGTTTTCATCATGTCCACGAACATCTCAACACTAACGCCAATGTTTGTTTTTAATCTGTCATTATTGGTCTGAATAATGGAACACTCGTGGTTTTTGGGACAAGATAACAACATAAAAAGATCTCTGATCTGAGAAATGAAAGCCATCATTTAGGCTGCACTGGCACCATTAATGCTCTTGTCAATCTGTACTGGACTTTTCCTCACAGCTTGGATAAGCTGCTCTTCAACATGTCCTGCCATTAACAGCAAATTTATAGCTAACTTTGTTATAAGTTAGTGGAAGAGACTTAGCTGATCATTTTTGTTTCACATAATTTTAATGTAATTCCAGTTTCTGCGGGTAGTATAAGACATAACAATTGTAAGAAATTTTCCACCTATTGAAAGTGTTGAGAGAGATTAAAGGACACTTGAAGTGCTTTGGCAGAAGGAGCATTGTGTTCTTTCATTACCCTGAACTTCCTTGCAATTGAAAATGTTACCAATTGAAAATGAAAAATCTCATTTTGAATTAAAACCAGAATTTTCTCAGCTTCTTTCAAATTTAAAGAAAATTCAACTTATATTGCACCCACTCTGATGATGCAGCTTTGTATCTTCCTGGCTGTCTGCACTCTGACCCCCAAAATCCATGCTGCATTTAGGGTGTAGGTTTGCTCGCTGAGCTGTAGGTTTGATATCCAGGTGTTTCATTACCTGGCTAGGTAACATCATCAGTGGTGACCTCCAAGTGAAGCGAAGCTGTTGTCTCCTGCTTTCTATTTATATGTTTGTCCGGATAGGATTCCTGGGGTTTGTGTGATGTCATTTCCTGTTCATTTTCTGAGGGGTTGATAGATGGTATCTAGATCTATGTGTTTGTTTATGGCGTTGTGGTTGGAGTGCCAGGCCTCTCGGAATTCTCTGGCATGTCTTTGCTTATCCATGTTGTATACACAGTCTCCAACATCTCCGGCCCCACTCCCACTCCCATACACCAACTTCCAACAGCAAGCCCCAGTATGGAATCTCAGACTTGGTTCAAATTAAAAGAGTGAGAATGCTTAGAAGAAGGATTATGTCCAGGTAATCCACTTTAGTGATGCCGATTGAAGGACACTGGACAAAATCCATCTGCTTTTTCTCATCTGTCCAATAGGGCAGACAGGGCCTCAATTCACTTGCAGAAGATTATGCTTCCAACTGTGTAGAACATTCCCTCCATATTGCAACATTGTCAATTTGAATCATGACCTAAACCAACAACCTCGGAGACAGGAGTGCAATTATTGAGTAAAGGCTGCCGCCTAGTGTTGAAGGTCTATCTATTAGAACATGAGAACAGAAGTAGACTATTTAGCCACGAGAGCCTATTCCAGCATTCAATCTATCAATATACCCACTTTAGCCATTTACTTCTACCCACTCTTAATATCCTTAGATGAAAAAAACCTTGCCAATTTCAGATTTAATATTTATATTGATCTAGCGTCAATTGCCAATATTGGAAAATGTACCAAACTTCTGTCATCTTTCATGTCGAAAAAGGGTGTGTCAATTTTATTCCCAAAGGGTCTAACTCTAATTTCGTACAATATACCATGGTCCCAGAATCCTTAACCAGCAGGATCATCTTCCCTCTATTCAACCTTAATATTTTGATCAAATTACTGCCTAACTAGGAATATAATCCTAGTTTATTTAATTTCTCCATGTGATGTAACTTTTGGAAAATAGATATTCTGGTAAGTCTGTTCTGTACTCCCTCAATGACTCGTATATCTTTCCTAGATAGATCCTGACCTAGAATTGCATACTGTATTCCAGGTGTGGTCTAACTAGGGCTTTGATGTAACCAAACCATGACCTAACTCTTGTAATCCAATTTTCTAAACATAAGGGCTAACATTCCATCAGCCTTTTGATTTTTTAGACTTGTTTGTACATTTTAATGATCTTCATAAAATTAGACTGCAAAATCCTTTGGAACGCTGTTGTTTTTAGCTCCGAACCATTTGAAAAGTAATTCATCCATTTTAGGTGCAATGTGGACAGTTGGGCAGAAGTGGGTAGGCTTTGTTTGTGGACTATATGACAGAGAGCAGGTAGAAAGGGGGTGCACTTCACTCAGGGGTTGTCCTAATCAAATTGAGGGTACTCCCCCCACAATATCATCCCATCTTCCCTACACACTGTATTCCCAACAAAATCTGCTGCATCACTACTTCCTCTCCTTCCCCTCTACCTGGGGTATAGGATCCATCCCAAGACCATAAGTGACAGGAGCAGAATTAGGCCATTTAGCTATTGAGTTTGCTCCACTATTTGATCATGGCTGATCTGTTTCTCAATGCTATTCTCCTGCATTCTCCCGTAATCTTTGATCCCCTTCCTAATCAAGAATCTATCTATTTCTAACTTAAATACATTCAATGAGTTGGCTTCCTCAGCCCTCAGCCATGAGTTCCTCAGATTAACCACTGTTTCTCTGAAGAACTTCCTCTTTATCTTAGTTCTAAAGGGTCATCCCTTTATTCTGAAGTTGTGCCTTTGGGTCCACATCTTTCCTACCAGTGGAAACATCTTCTCCACAGTCACTTTCCCAGGTCTCTCAGTATTCTGTAAGATTCAATGAGATTCCTCCTCATTCTCCTAATCTCCATCAAGTACTGACCCAGAATTCTCAACCGCTCTTCATATGGCAAGCCTTCCTGTCATAAATCTCTGGGATTTTAAAGGAAATCATTCATGGGATAAGGCCATTACTGGACAGGCCAACATTTATTCCCCAAGGTTAGATGCCCTTGAGAAGGTTGTAGTGAGCTGCCTTCTTGAATTGCTGCAGTCTATTTGATATAGGTATACCCACAAAGCCAATAGGGAGGGAATTCCAGTGTGTTGACCCAGCAGTACTGAAGGAATGGCGATATAGTTAAATGTCAGGATAGTGAGTGGCCTGGAGTACTGGTATTCCAGATGTTTGCTGTAAATGCCTTTCTGGATGTAAATGATCATGTGTTTGGAAGGTATTATCTGTAAAACCCTGGTGAATGTCTGCAGGGCATCTTGTAGATATTACATACTGCTACAAGTGAATGTTTGCAAATGTGGCATCAATCAAGCATGCTATTTTGTCTGGGATCATGTCAAGTTTCTTAAATGTTGAAGTTGAACTCACCCAGGCTGATGGGTAGTATTCATCATACTCCTGACTTGTCCCTTATAAATAAAGAAAGGCTTTGTTGTGTCAGGAGATGAATTACTCACTACAGAATTCCTAACCTTTGACCTGCTTTTGTAGCCTAGTATATATGTGGCTGGTCTAGTTCAGTTTCTGGTCCATGGTAATCGCCAAGATGTTGACAGTGGGGGAATTCAGTGCTAGTAACACTATTGAATGTCAAGGGGCAATGGTTAGATTCTTCCTTATTGGAGATAGTCATTGCCTGGCATTTGTGTGGCTGGAATGTTATTTGCCATTTTTCAGCACTGGATATTGTGTCGGACTTGCTACAACTGTTTAGAAGTAATACAGACTTGCTACAACTGTAAAGAGCCTTAGTGAGACTGCACCTGGAATATTGGGTATGGTTTTGGTCTCCTTACCCAAAGAAGTCAGTACCTGCCACAGAGGAAGTGCAATAAAGATTTATCAGACTGATGTTGTGGTTCTGTTCGCCGAGCTGGAAGTTTTTGCTGCAAACGTTTCGTTCCCTGGCTAGGGAACATCATCAGTGCTATTGGAGCCTCCTGTGAAGCGCTGCTTCGATGTTTCTTCCGGTATTTATAGTGGTTTGTTCTTGCCGCTTCCGGGTGTCAGTTTCAGCTGTAGTAGTTTGTATGTGGGGTCCAGGTCGATGTGTCTGTTGATGGATGTTCTTGCCGCTTCCGGGTGTCAGTTTCAGCTGTAGTAGTTTGTATGTGGGGTCCAGGTCGATGTGTCTGTTGATGGATGTTCTTGCCGCTTCCGTGTGTCAGTTTCAGCTGTAGTGGTTTGTATATGGGGTCCAGGTCTATGTGTCTGTTAATGGAGTTTGTGGATGAATGCCATGCCTCTAGGAATTCCCTGGCTGTTCTCTGTCTGGCTTGTCCTATGATGGTAGTGTTTTCCCAGTCAAATTCATGTTCCTGGTTGTCTGAGTGTATGGCTACTAGGGATAGCTGGTAGTGTCGTTTTGTGGCTAGCTGATGTTCATGGATGCGGATTGTTAGCTGTCTTCCTGTTTGTCCTATATAGTGTTTTGTGCAGTCCTTGCATGGTATTTTGTAAACAAATCTTCAACCAGAATTTATCAGACTGAATCCTGAAATGGCAGGATTGTCTAATGATGAAGACTGACTGCATAGAGCAGAAAAGTATCTTACAGGGTGTGACAGGGTAGATGCAGGAAGAAGCTTCCTCCCATTGGGGATTTGTAGACAGTGTCTCAAAATAAGAGATTGGTCAGTTAGGACTGGGAAGTGGAAGAACGTCTTCATTCAGAGGTTAGTGAATTCGCACCCCCCCTATGAAAGCTCAGTCATTGAGTACACTCAAAACTGAAATTAATAGTTAAAAATCTATTAAAAGAAATGAAGGGATATGAGATTAATGTGGGAAAATGGCATTAAGATAGGGAGTTATAAGTTATCCATGATCATAATCAAATGATGAAGCAGGCTTGATGGGACAAATGGTCTAATCCTGCTACTTCATCCTATGCTCCTATGATACATCCTAAACTTGTGAAATATGCTATATAAATGCAAATCATTTCTATCTTCTTTCTAAGTTCATTTCAGACACATTGTCCTTTCGTCCTTTGTCAACCTTCTAGAGGGACTGTTCCCTCTGGGACACCCTGGTCCACTTCTTTACTCCACTCCCAACACATGCCCACAGCCTCATGCCACCTTTCCCTGCATCCACAGAAGATGTAACACCTACCCATTTACTTTCACCCTCCTCACTATTCAAGGCTCCAGACACACCTTCCAGGTGAAGCAGTGCTTTACCTGCACTTCACCCTCAATCTAGTCTACTGTAGTCTATTGTTGAGAGAGTGGTTCTGGAAAAGCACAGCAGGTCAGGCAAAATCCTCAGATGCATCCTTGAACGTGGGTGAGGTCCCAGAGGACTGGAGAATTGATAACGTTATCCCCTTGTTTAAGAAGGGTAGCAGGGATGATCGAGGTAATTATAGACCGGTGAGCCTGAAATCAGTAGTCAGGAAGCTGTTGGGGAAGATACTGAGGGATAAGACCTATTCCCAGTTGGAAGAAAATGGGCTTATCAGTGATAGGCAACATAGTTTTGTGAAGGCAAGACCATGTCTTACCAACTTAATAAAAGTCTTCGAGGAAGTGACAAAGTTGATTGCTAAGGGAAGGGCTGTAGATGTGACATACAGAGGAACCTCAATTATCAGAATGAGATGTGTGGGCACTATTTCGTATGGATCATTGATTATTCGGTTAATTAATTCAATGCCTTTCTTCTGGGGCTTGGAGTTTTCTGTTAAGTCGGCTCCCCATTCATGGGAGCACACTGCACGCGAGCCCCCTGCCCCCTGCCTGCCCCGGTCTGCCATCCAACCCCGTCCAACACTGCCCCCATCTGCCCCCCACCCCTTCCAATACCGTCCCCTGCCCGCCCCCAACACTGCCCCCCCCACCCCAACTCCGTCCAACACTGCTCCCCCAGGCCACACCCCTGCCTGTCCCCCTAACCATCCAACACTGTCACCCTTCCCCCTAAACCTGTCCAACACTGCCCCCTGTCTGCCCCCACCCCTGCCCTCCATCCACCCTCCATCTGCTCCCCGCCCAACCCCTTCCCGTGCACCCCTCGTCCGCTCCCACCCCCTCTCCGGGGCAGCTGGACTGGACACCAACAATAAGACTGCTGCTGTTGCCTTTTGGGGGATGAGTCTTCACACACACACACACACACACACACACGCACACACACACACACACACACACACACACACACACCTTTTAATTGCAACATTTTGACAGGTTCCACCTCTGCCTTGTACAGGACAATGTTAGAGAGATTAGCTGGGGTGGGGGTGGGGGTTAGGGTACACGCCTGTGTAGAATTCCAGGGAAAGTGTGTGGGAGAGAGAGAGGGCAGGAGGTCAGTTATTTGGAGATGGGCTCCCATCAGTCCTGGACTGTTCTCGGCAGCATTTCAGTAGGCTGGGTTCACTTTTTGTTATAAATATTTTTATTGGCAATCTTTTTAAATATTTTACAAAACATTTATATACAAAAACAACCATCAATACAGAAAAATGGCAGTACAAAACCGCCATAACACAGAACCATTATTAATAAACGACCTACTATTCTACCAGAACAAACATATCTACTTAACTTAAACTAAACTACAAACAAGTTAAATAAAAATTAAATTAAACTAAATTCAAATTAATTTAAATTATAACTCACTACTTTATTCTATTTAATTCACCACACCTCCACTGAGGCTCCCGTCCCTGGGAGCACCAGTCATTGTACAAGTATTCTTTTCCCCAAGCCTCCCCCCTCCCAGGGCCCCACGGGTGCCCAGATTGATTCCCATGGCCATACCATGGCCCTAATTAATATTGCTGATAAGTCTGCGTCAATATAATTTAAAAAGGGCCACCATGTCTTGTAAAACTGTTCCATTTTATGGTGCACCATACTTGTGAGGTAGTTTTGGGGGACATGCTCCATCACCAGCTTTTGCTAACCCCTGGTGGTTTTCTTGATGTCCAATTCACCAGAATGTTCTTCCTTGCACAATGGGTAAGAATGTTATACTATCTCTTCCCGTGTTCCCCCAGAGAGGGCAAATTTGGGAACCCCAGAAGAAGAACTACCTGATCCACGTTCATTTCAATCCCCAGGATGTCCGTTAGCTCCCTTACTATAGCACTCAAGTATCTCTGGATATTACAACATGACCAGTAGCTGTGTATAAGAGTGCCTATACTAATTTTACATTTAGGATGATACTCCTCTCTTGAACGTAGCTAGCCTCTCTGGCACCATATGAGCCCTGTGTAAGATCTTCAATTGCATGGCCTGTGCTCTGTTACATACTGAGATTTTCCTTACATTCCCCCAGATGTCTTCCCATACCTCTGATGAAATATCCTCTCCTAACTCTCAGTTCCATGTCCTACAGAGCCCTTCCATGTCCCCCAGAGCACAACCTTTCAGTGAGAGCTATAAGATACTGAGTGAAAGAGCGTCCGTACACCGGAGTATTCTTTTCTCCACATCTGATTTGTAACACTGGACCAGGAGCATGGCCTTCCTCTGTATATGGTCCCTTTTCTGGAAATATCAGAGAAGGTCCCTATTAGTCAATCCATATTTCTGACTTAACTGACTAAATGACATCAGGACCTCCCCCTTAAATAAGTCTCTCAGACAGAAGATTACCTTATTCTCCCATGCCTTAAAGCCGGAGTCCATTGCCCCAGGTTTAAATCCTTGGGCTCCCACCAACGGGGTAAATGGCGAAGTCTTAGACCAATTGCTCTTGTCTTGCCTCATTATCCTCCAGCCTTTCACGGTACTTAAAATAATTGGACTCTTACACTGCTGGATCACGGATTTCATCCTGTCTATGAATAATAAATTAATTAAAGGACATCTCGACTGCGAGGCTTCAATATCAAGCCAAATCGACGCTGAATTCCCCTATACCCAGTCACCAACATACGTTAACAGGGCACTGATTTGGTATTTCTTCAAATCCAGAACATCCACCCCTCCCTCACCCTGCGAAAGCTGCAATTTAGTGAATTTAATTAGAGGATGCCTTTGGCACCAAATAAAGGATCCTAGTCAACCATTAATCCTCCATAACACTTGTCCAAGTAACAACAATGGGAGCATTCTCATGGGATACAGTAGTCGGGGAAGAACATTCATCTTAATCATGGTTATTGGCCCAAACATGATAACGGGAACCCCTCCCACTGCTGCAAATCCTGTTTTATCCTCTTGTAGTTGTACATAGTTCGCTTTATACAGCCGGTGGAAGGAAGGGGGAATAAAAATTCCCAAATATAAAAACCCTTTTGGTAATTATCTAAACAGGAACTGCATTCCATCCTTCAGATTAGGCACCTCCACTAATCCCCCTACTGGCATGGCTTCCAATTTTGTAAAAGTGATCCTGTAACCACCATATGAATTAATTGTTTGGATCAATCGAGGAACGGACTTCTCCGGATTGGCCAAAAGTAAAAGGATGTCGTCAGCATATACGATGATCTTATGCTCCCCCATTCCTACCTTTGGCATTACAATTTCAGCTAACAGTTCAATTGCCAAGGTAAATAACAGTGGTGATAAAAGACACCCTGTCAACTACCTCTTCCCACATTAAGGTTATTTGACTTAGAGAGTCATAGAGTCATAGAGATGTACAGCATGGAAACAGACCCTTCGGTCCAATCCATCCATGCCGACCAGAGATCCCAACCAAATCTAGTTCCACCTGCCAGCACCTGGCCCATATTCCTTCAAACCCTTCCTATACATTTACCCATCCAAATGCCTTTTAAAAGTTGCAATTGTACCAGCCTCCACCACTTCCTCTGGCAGCTCATTCCATACACACACCACCCTCTGTGTGAAAAAGTTGTCCCTTAGGTTTCTTTTATATCTTTCTCCTCTCACCCTAAACCAATGCCCTCTTTTTATGGACTCCCTCAACCCTGGGAAAAGATTTTGTCTAATTATCCTATCCATGCCCCTCATGATTTTATAAACCTCTGTAAGGTCACTCCTCAGCCTCTGACGTTCCAGGGAAAACAGCCCCAGCCTATTCAGCCTCTCCCTGTAGCTCAGATCCTCCAACCCTGGCAGCACCCCTGTAGATCTTTTCTGAACCCTTTGAAGTTTCACAACATCTTTCCGATAGGAAGGAGACCAGAATTGCTCGCAATATTCCAACAGTGGTCTAACCAATGTCCTGTACACCTGCAACATGACCTCCTAACTCCTGTACTCAACACTCTGACCAATAAAGGAAAGCATACCAAATGCCATCTTCACTATCCTATCTACCCTCGACTCCACTTGCAAGGAGCTGTGAACCTGCACTCCAAGTTCTCTTTGTTCAGCAACACTCCTGAGGACCTTACCATTAAATGTATAAGTCCTGCAAAATTTGCTTTCCCAAAATGCAGGACCTCGCATTTATCTGAATTAAACTCCATCTGCCACTTCTCAGTTCATTGGCCATCTGCTCCAGATCCTGTTGTAATCTGAAGTAACCCTCTTCACTGTCCACTACACCTCCAATTTTGGTGTCATCAGCAAACTTACTAACTATACCACTTAATCTCAAATTCAAATCATTTATTTAAATGACGAAAAGTAGTGGACCCAGCACTGATCCTTGTGGCACTCCACTAGTCACAGGCCTCCAGTCTGAAAAACAACCCTCCACCACCACCCTCTGTCTTCTACCTTTGAGCCAGTTCTGTATCTAAATGGCTAGTTCTCCCTGTATTCCGTGAGATCTAACTCTTGCTAACCAGTCTCCCATGGGTAACCTTGTCAAACGCCTTATGAAGTCCATATAGATCATATCTACTGCTCTGCCCTTATCAATCCTCTTTGTTACTTCTTCAAAAAACTCAATCAAGTTTGTGAGACATAATTTCCCACGCACAAAGCCATGTTGACTATCCCGAATCAGTCCTTGCCTTTCCAAATACATGTACATCCTGTCCCTCAGGATTCCCTTCAACAACTTGCCCACCACCGAGGTCAGGGTCACTGGTCTATAGTTTCCTGGCTTGTCCTTACCACCCTTCTTAAACAGTGTCACCACATTAGCCAACCTCCAGACTTCCAGCACCTCACCTGTGACTATCGATGATAAAAATATCTCAGCAAGAGGCCCAGCAATCACTTCTCCAGCTTCCCACGGAATTCTAGAGTACACCTGATCAGGTCCTGGGGATTCATCCACCTTTATGTGTTTCAAGACATCCAATGCTTCCTCCTGTGTAATCTGGACATTTTCAAGATGTCACCATCTATTTCCCTATACTCTATAACTTCCATATCCTTTTCCACAGTAAATACTGATGCAAAAGACTCGTTTAGTATCTCCCCCATTTTCTGTGGCTCCACACAAAGGCCGCCTTGTTGATCTTTGATGGGCCCTATTCTCTCCCTAGTTACCCTTTTGTCCTTAATGTATCCGTAAAAACCCTTGGGATTCTCCTAAATTCTATTTGCCAAAGCTACCTCATGTCCCCTTTTTGCCCTCCTGATTTCCCTCTTAAGTATACTCCTACTTCCTTTATACTCTTCTAAGGATTCACTCGATCTATCCTGTCTATACCTGACATATGCTTCCTTCTTTTTCTTACCCAAACCCTCAATTTCTTTAGTCATCCAGCATTCCCTATACCTACCAGCCTTCCCTTTCACCCTGACAGGAATATACTTTCTCTGGATTCTCGTTATCTAATTTCTGAAGGCTTCCCATTTTCTAGTGGTCCCTTTACCTGCGAACATCTGCCTCCAATCAGCTTTTGAAAGTTATTGCCTAATACCATCAAAATTAGC
This sequence comes from Hemiscyllium ocellatum, assembly GCF_020745735.1. Classification (NCBI taxonomy): domain Eukaryota; kingdom Metazoa; phylum Chordata; class Chondrichthyes; order Orectolobiformes; family Hemiscylliidae; genus Hemiscyllium; species Hemiscyllium ocellatum. The sequence goes on from NC_083416.1 coordinate 836,989, forward strand.
CTTTCTCCAATTTAGAACTTCAACTTTTAGACCTGGTCTATCCTTTTCCATCACCATTTTAAAACGAATAGAATTATGGTCACTGGTCCCAAAGTGCTCACCCACTGAAACCTCAGTCACCTGCCCTGCCTTATTTCCCAAGAGTAGGTCAAGTTTTGCACCTTTTCTAGTAGGTACATCCACATACTGACTTAATACCATTTGTAATGACTGCCACCTTAGGATCATTATTCAGTACTGTCACTCATCGAGCAAAGGATCCCCCCAAAATAAACCACTTTAGGACTTCAAATAGATCCAGCCATTCTATCCAGTCAAACGTCTTTTCTGCGTCTAGAGACACCACCAAACGCGGGATCAATCTTTGCTGGCATACCTGCACTATGTTTAGTACCCTCCTGATATTGTTGGAGCAGCTACGGCCCTTAACAAAACCCGTCTGATCTACTTTTATAATATGGGGCAGGACCTTTTCCAACCTCAGGGGCAGCATCTTGGATAGAATTTTAAAATCTACATTCTGCAGTGAAATTGGTCAATATGGAGCACATTCTTCAGGGTCTTTTCCCTTCTTTAAAATAAGGGCGATATCAGCCTCTCGAAGTGAGGGCGGCAGACAATCCCATGTATATGAATAGCTATACATCCCAGAAGTGGCTCCAAAAATACATTTATGAATTCCTTATAGAATTCAGTTGGAAATCCATCTGGCCCTGGTACTTTGACACCCTCCAGATGCCTTATTGCTTCCTGCACTTCCTGTATCATTCAAGGCACATTCAAAAGGGAAGCCTGCTTTGTGTTTATATTGGGGAGGTCCAGGTTTTCAAAAAAGAATTGCATTCCCATTGTACCATGTTTGTCCCACCCCCGACCGATACACCTCTGCAAAGTATTCCCTAAACCTATTAATTCACTGGTAATCGTACCAGCCTTCTCCCTAACAGACGTAATAGATTGGGAAGCTTTTTTCCTCCCAGTCAAATAAACCAGATATCTACCAGGCTTATCTCCAAATCCAAACAGTCTTTGTTTGGCAAAGGAGACGTGTTTTTCTGGCCGCTTGTGTGTACACTGAGCCGACAACAGCCCAGAGAGCTGTGACCCACTGCAGCTTAAGCAATGACAGCCTATTATAATATGTTTTCTCAGCTACCTTCAGTCAGGTCTCCAGCATCCATTGCTGCTCCTCCCTTTGCCTCTTTCTAGTCATTGAATATGAAATTATCAGGCCTCATTAATATGCCTTAGTGGTCTCCCAAAACATTGCTGGATTACGAGCCATACCTGAATTGATACCGAGTTCACTTTTAATCACTGTAAACCAAAGACAGGATCAGTATTGGAAACATGTCTTTGATGTAATGTTTCTATCAGGACCTCGAGATTTCCTTTGGATAATCCGATATTCAGATAATTGATATTTGGATAATCGAGGTTCCTCTGAACATGGACTTCAGTAAGACATTTGATAAGGCTCCCCATGGTTGGCTGATGGAGAAAGTGAAGTTGCATGGGGTCCAGGGTGTACTAGTTAGATGGATAGAGAACTGGGTGGGCAACAGGATACAGAGTGTAGTAGTGGAAGGGAGTTTCTCAAAATGGGGAGCTGTGACCATTGGTGTTCCACAGGGAATCATGTTGAGACCATTGTTATTTGTGATATACATAAATGATTTGGAGGAAGGCAGGCATCATAGAGATGTACAGCACGGAAACAGGCCCTTCGGTCCAACCCGTCCATGCTGACCAGATATCCCAACCTAATTTAGTCCCACTTGCCTGCACCCAGCCCATATCCCTCCAAACCCTTCTTATTCATATACCCATCCATTTTAAATGTTGCAATTGTACTAGCCTCTACTACTTCCACTAGCAACTCATTCCATACATGTACCACCCTCTGCATGAAAAAGTTGCCCCTTAGATTCCTTTCCCCTCTCACCCTAAACCTATGCTCTTTAGTTCTGGACTTCCCACCCCAGGGAAAAGACTTTGTCTATTTACCCTATCCATGCCCCTCATGATTTTATAAACCTTTATAAGGTCACCCCTCCGCCTTCAACACTCCAGGGAAAACTGCCCCAGCTTATTCAACCTTTCCCTATAGCTCAAACCTTCCAACCCTTGCAATATCCTTGTAAGTCTTTTCTGAACCCTTTCAAGTTTCACAACATCTGATTAGCAAGTTTGCAGAAGATACCAAGATTAGTGGAGTAGCAGATAGTGAAGGGGACTGTCAGAGAATGCAGCAGAATATAGATAGATTGGAAAGCTGGGCAGAGAAATATAGTTCAATCTGAAGGTGGCAACGCAGGTTGATAGAGTGGTCAAAAAGGCATACGGCATGCTTTCCTTCATCGGACAGGGCATTGAGTACAAGAGTTGTCAGGTCATGTTACAGTTGTATAGGACTTTGGTTTAGCCATGTTTGGAATACTGCATACAGTTCTGGTCACCACATTACCAAAAGGATGTGGATGCTTTGGAGAGGGTGCAGAGGAGGTTCACAGGGATGTTGCCTGGTATGGAGGGAGCGAGCTATGAAGAAAGGTTGGGTAGATTGGGATTATTTTCATTAGAAAGATAGAGGTTGGAGGGGGACCTGATTGTGGTCTACAAAATCATGAGGGGTATAGACAGGGTGGATAGCAAGAAGCTTTTTCCCAGAGTAGGGGACTCAGTTACTAAGGGTCACAAATTTAAGGTGAGAGGGGACAAGTTTAAGGGAGATATGCGTGGAAAGTTCTTTACACAGAGGGTAGTGGATGCCTGGAACGTGTTGCCAGAGGAGGTGGTGGAGGTGGTCATGATAACATTGTTTAAGGTGTCTCTAGACAGATACATGAATGGGCAGGGAGCAGAGGGATACAGATCCTTAGAAAATAGTGACAAGTTTCGATAGAGGAACTGGAGTGGCGCAGGCTTGGAGGGCCTGTGCTGTAATTATGTTTGTTCTTTGTTCTAAGACACTTGCTTATGAATTGGTTTACTGGCCAGGGATCAATCAGGATATTTGTTGACTCTTGAATGTGAAATGTTCCAAATGTCCCACCCCCAGAGGTGAAGGGTGTTTTGACATCCACACGACGTTCCTTGGGTGAAAGCAGCAACAGACATGTCCGCAGCGAACAGTGAAGATTAGGTTCAAAGATGGATTACTTCTCTAAATTTTCCATCACTCAGCAACTTAGTAACAAAACAAGCATTACCATTGCTCACATGATGAGCACGTGTTTCAGTTTGTTTTGTATCCTGAAGTGGATAACATCCGACAAACCTGCTGCAAGACACATGTACTGAAGGTTTGTAGCTCAGGTTGAGGTTTAGGGTGTAGGTTTGCTCGCTGAGCTGTAGGTTTGATATCCAGACGTTTCATTACCTGGCTAGGTAACATCATCAGTGGTGACCTCCAAGTGAAGTGAAGCTGTTGTCTCCTGCTTTCTATTTATATCTTTCTCCTGGATGGGGTTCCTGGGGTTTGTAGTGATGTCACTTCCTGTTCATTTTCTGAGGGGTTGATAAATGGCATCTAGACCTATGTGTTTGTTTATGGAGTTGTGGTTGGAGTGCCAGGCCTCTCTGACATGTCTTTGCTTGGCCTGTCCCAGGATAGATGTGTTGTCCCAGTTGAAATGGTGTTTTTTTTCCCTCCGTGTTTAGGCCTACAAGGGAGAGAGAGTCGTGTCTTTTTGTGGCTAGCTGGTGTTCGTGTATCCTGGTGGCTAACTTTCTTCCTGTTTGTCCTACGTAGTGTTTGTGGCAGTCCTTGCATGGAATTTTGTAGATGACATTGGTTTTGACCATGGGGTGTACTGGGTCTTTTAAGTTTGTTAGTTTTTGTTTGAGTGTGTTGGTGGGTTTGTGTGCTACTAGGATTCTGAGGGGTCTCAGTAGTCTGGCTGTCATTTCTGAAATGACATCACCACAAACCCCAGGAACCCCATCCAGGAGAAAGATATAAATAGAAAGCAGGAAACAACAGCTTTGCTTCACTTGGAGGTCGCCACTGATGATGTTACCTAGCCAGGTAATGAAACGTCTGGATATCAAACCTACAGCTCAGCGGACAAACCTACACCCTACACATGTACTGAATGGGGAGTGACCCATATCACATTGTCACTTCACTATCCATGCTCTAAACACTCTAGCAAAATGAATGATATGCACTAGTAATTCAACTATCATTAAATGTTGATTAACAAAACAAAATTTTCACATTGCATTGCTACATTTTTATCAACAATGAAGAATTGGATCATAGCGTGGCATAACTTAGACTGGGAAGGCATGTGCAAGCAACCTTTGCCCAGCAAACAATTATCTGACCATTCCAAGACACAAGGATATTTTTCTTTAAAGGTTGAGAAAATGGATGTAACGTTGGATCAGAAACTTAGGTGCCTGAGAAACAATGTTTGTAAGGCTGTAATAAATGTTTCTTGGATTCTTTAATATTATGGTACACACACCCAGTTTCTTATGCTACAGGAGATCATATAAACATTACTGCAGCAGATAAGATACCCAGCCAGAGGCAAGACCACATAATATTATCAAATCCAAACAAAACCAAGAATATTATTAACAAATTTAGTCTTTCATGGAGATTATTTCTTCTTTATGTGAACCTGGAAAATAGTAGCATTACGTTTTAGATATCAATGCAGCACCTTGGATGAAGATCGCACTTCCAAATTACATGTAACTGAAATCTAAATAATGCCTTTATTTTATCCAACACCTCACACACAGACAGGCATTGAAACAGCAGAACAGCTACTGAACCACAAACCTCCAAACAATAGACAACATTTGAGATTAATCAGGTTATGCAGCTCCTTCAGATCATCTCACAATGCAAGACAGTAAGTCACTGATAGAAGTGTTTGTAGAAAAAAAGGATGGAATTGTAAACAACAAATCCAAAATATCCATGAGTATTCCCAGGAAATTCCATATCCCATATAACAGAAGCAGAATTTAGTTTATTGCAGGTTAATTATGACCTTTAAAATATCATTAAAGCTCCTGGAATTTAACTTATTATATGCAATTTTACAAATGTACATTCCCCATAGAAAGCCTTTCTCACGAAGAGTGCAAATTTTATACAAATAAGTGTTTTCTTCAATCACCACTAACCCAGTGGCTGGCCTCGTTTCTTGAATAGTCAGATGACACTGAGCAGCAGGGGGCAGCAACGCCACACTGTACCTGAATCATAGGAATTGCTCCTCTGTCATCCTGCTTCTTTAAGTCATCATCTCATGAACAGGCGTAGGTTAAAACAGATTCAAGCAGCAGGCCAACACCCCTTCATTGAAATCACACAGAATATCTCCTTGTTATTCAGTTCCTTCAGAAACATTTCACTCAGTTTCAAACATTAATTCACCAGATAAGTCAGAAGGCAGCAGTATTATCATACTATACTGACACCGCAGAGAATAATCCTCAATCCCCACAGAACACCACCTCACACACACACACTTGGACATCCAGGTAGATCGGAACTGCTAGGGGGCAGCACCATCACACAGATAGTCATTTCTTCCTCATCCCTAAGTGTATTAGCGGCGTAAAACAGCTATCAGATGATTGTGTATCAGTAATTGTTATTTCCACCTTATATCCACATTACAGGAAGGATGTGGAAGCTTTGGAAAGGGTGCAGAGGAGGTTTACTAGGATGTTGCTTGGTATGGAGGGCAGGTTTTATGAGGAAAGGCTGAGGGACTTGAGGCTGTTTTTGTTAGAGAGAAGAAGGTTGAGAGGTGACCTAATATGGACATATAAGATAATCAGAGGATTAGATAGGGTGGACAGTGACAGCTTTTTTCCTTGGATGGTGATGGTTGGTATGAGGGGACATAGCTCTAAATTGAGGGGTGTTGGATATCAGACAGGTCTCAGAGGTAGGTTCTTTACTTATTGGGGTGGCAAGGTGGCTCAGTGGTTATCACTGCTGCCTCACAGTACCAGGGCCCCAGGTTCGATTCCAGCATTGGATGTGGAGTTTTCACATTCTCCCTGTGTCTGCATGGGTTTGCTTCAGTTTCCTCCCACAGCCCAAAGATGTGCAGTCAGGTGAATGTCCATGCCCCTACTGCCGTGTCTGCCACCACTTCTGCCCCCACCAACGCCACTCATCTGCATTCTGCTGACACACCCCCCCCTCCCCAGATATCCCACTGTCACCATTCCCGGCCCCCAGAACCCCGAGGGGAACACTACCCCTGCTCATGACTCCACCCCCATTCCCCCGACCATCACACCAACTCCAGTTACTGGCTCCACTCCCAGCTCCACACCCACACCAGATCCCAGCTCCCAGCCCTGCCGAGTTTTCACCATCCCTCCAGACCTCCCCCTCACTGAGGACGAACGATCAGTCCTCAGCAATACCTCTTCGTCCAGGCATCAATGAATTTAATACACGCCGTGAGGTCGAACACTTCTTCCGCCGCCTCCACCTCCGAGCTTACTTTCACAATCAGGATTCCCGCCCACCTTCTGAGGACCCCTTCACCCACCTCCAACACACTGCATCCACCTGGACACCCCGCGCTGGCCTATTACCTGCCCTCGACCTCTTCATTTCCAACTGCCGCTGGGACATTAACCGCCTCAACCTTTCTACCCCCCTCCCCCACGCCAATCTCTCACCCTCACAACGCGCAGCCCTCCAATCCCTCTGCTCCAATCCTGACCTCACCATTAAGCCAGCAGATAAAGGGGGCGCAGTGGTAGTCTGGCACACTGACCTTTACACAGCTGAAGCCAAACACCAACTCAAGGACACCTCTTCCTACCGCTCCCTCGACCATCCCACCCCCCATCACCAAGCCATCATCTCCCAGACCATACAGAACCTCATCACCTCGGGAGATCTCCCACCCACAGCTTCCAACCTCATAGTCCGGGAATCCCGCACTGCCCGGTTCTACCTCCTTCCCAAGATCCACAAGCCTGACCACCCTGGCCGACCCATTGTCTCAGCATGCTCCTGTCCCACTGAACTCATCTCTACCTACCTCGACACTGTCCTATCTCCCCAGTCCAGAAACTCCCCACATACGTTTGAGGCACCACCCACGCCCTCCACCTCCTCCAAGACTTTCGTTTCCCCGGCACCCAACGCCTCATCTTCACCATGGATATCCAATCCCTCTACACCTCCATCCGCCATGACCAGGGCCTCCAAGCCCTCCATTTTTCCCTCTCCCGACGTCCTCAACATTACCTTTCCACCAACACTTTTCATTTGTTTGGCTGAACTGGTCCTCACCCTTAACAATTTCTCCTTTGAATCCTCCCACTTCCTCCAGACCAAAGGGGTAGCCATGGGCACACGTATGGGCCCCAGCTATGCCTGTCTCTTTGTTGGCTACGTAGCCCTTCCTGAAGAAGAGCTCATGCCTGAAACATCAAGTCTCCTGCTCCTTGGATGCTGCCTGACCTGCTGCGCTTTTCCAGCAACACATTTTCAGCTCTGGTCTCCAGTATCTGTAGTCCTCACTTTCTCTACGTAGAACAGTTGATCTTCCATAATGACACCAGCACCACTCCCCACCTCTTCCTCCGCTACATTGATGACTGCATTGGCGCCACCTTGTGCTCCCGCGAGGAGGTTGAGCAGTTCATCAACTTCACCAACACATTCCACCCTGACATTAAATTTACCTGGACCATCTCTGACACCTCCCTCCCCTTCCTGGACCTCTCCATCTCCATTAATGACGACCGACTTGACACTGACATTTTTTACAAACCCACCGACTACCACAGCTACCTGGATGACACCACTTCCCACCCTACCTCCTGCAAAAATGCCATCCCATATTCCCAATTCCTCTGCCTCCGCTGTATCTGCTCCCAGGAGGACCAGTTCCACCACAGAACACACCAGATGGCCTCCTTCTTTAGAGACTGCAATTTCCTTTCCCACGTGGTTAAAGATGCCCTCCAACGCATCTCGTCTACATCCCGCGCCTCCGCTCTCAGACCTCACCCCTCCAACCATAACCAGGACAGAACGCCCCTGGTGCTCACCTTCCACCCTACCAACCTTCGCATAAACCAAATCATCCGCCGACATTTGGGGCGGCACGGTGGCACAGTGGTTAGCACTGCTGCCTCACAGCGCCAGAGACCTGGGTTCAATTCCCAACTCAGGCGACTGACTGTGTGGAGTTTGCACGTTCTCCCCGTGTCTGCGTGGGTTTCCTCCGGGTGCTCCGGTTTCCTCCCACAGTCCAAAGATGTGCGGGTCAGGTGAATTGGCCATGTAAATTGCCCGTAGTGTTAGGTAAGGGGTATGGGTGGGTTTCGCTTCGGCGGGTCGGTGTGGACTTGTTGGGCCGAAGGGCCTGTTTCCACACTGTAAGTAATCTAATCTAATCTAATTTCTGTCACCTCCAAAAAGACCCCACCACCAGGGATATATTTCCCTTGCCACCCCTTTCCACCTTCCGCAAAGACCGTGCCCTCCATGATTACCTGGTCAGGTCCTACAACCCACCCTCCCATCCTGGCACTTTCCCCTGCCACCGCAGGAACTGCTAAACTTGTGCCCACACCTCCTCCCTCACCTCTATCCAAGGCCCTAAAGGAGCCTTCCACATCCATCAAAGTTTTACCTACACATCCACTAATATCATTTATTGCATCCGTTGCTCCCGATGCGGTCTCCTCTACATTGGGGAGACTGGACGCCTCCTAGCAGAGCGCTTTAGGGAACATCTCCGGGAAACCCGCACCAATCAACCACACCGCCCCGTGGACCAACATTTCAACTCGCCCTACCACTCTGCCGAGGATATGGATGTCCTGGGCCTCCTTCACCGCCGCTCCCTCACCACGACGGCTGGAGGAAGAACGCCTCATCTTCCGCCTTGAAACACTCCAATGTGGACATCAATGTGGACTTCCACAGTTTCCTCATTTCCCCTTCCCCCACCTCACCCCAGTCCCAAACTTCCAGTTCAGCATTGTTCCCCTGACTTTCCTGACTTGTCCTACATGCCTATCTTCTTTTCCACCCATCCACTCCACCCTCTCCCACTCACCCATTGCACTCTATGCTACTTTCTCCCCACCCCCACCCTCCTCTAGCTTATCTCTCCACGCTTCAGGCTCTCTGCCTTTATTCCTGATGAAGGGCTTTTGCCCGAAACGTCGATTTTACCGCTCCTTGGATGCTGCATGAACTGCTGTGCTCTTCCAGCACCACTAATCCAGAATCTGGTTTCCACCATCTGCAGTCATTGTTTTTACCTATGCTAAATAGCCCATAGTGTTAGGTGCATTACTCAGAGTACAATGGTTCTGGGTGGGTTACTCTTTGGAGGGTCGGTGTGGACTTGTTGGGCCAAAGGACTCTAATCTAACCGAAAGAGTAGGAAGGGCATGGAATGACCTGCCTGCAGCAGTAGTGGAATTGCCAAATTTAAGGTCATTTAAATGGTCATTGGATAAATATATGAATGATAACGGAATAGTGTCGGTTAGATAGGCTTCAGATTGGTTTCACAGGTCGGCACAACATTGAGGGACAAAGGGCCTGTACTGCGCCTTTATGTACTATTCATAGTTTCATTGAAGTATAAAGCCACTTTGGGTTTCAATAGAGTCATAGAGATGTACAGCACAGAAACAGACCCTTCAGTCCAACCCATCCATGCCGACCAGATATCCCAAACCAATCTAGTCCCACCAGCCAACACCCGGCCCATATGCCTCCAAACCCTTCCGATTCATACACCCATCCAAATGCCTTTTAAATGTTGCAATTGTACCAGCCTCCACCACTTCCTCTGGCAGTACATCCCATACGCGTACCACACTCTGCGTGAAAAAGTTGCCCCTTAGGTCCGTTTTATATCTTTCCCCTCTCACCCTAAACCTATGCCCTCTAGTTATGGACTCCCCCATTCCAGGGAAAAGACTTTGTCTATTTACCCTATCCATGCCCCTCATAATTTTGTAAATCTCTATAAGGTCACCCCTCAGCCTCCGACACTCCAGGGAAAACAGCCCTAGCCTGTTCAGCCTGTCCCTGTAGCTCAGATCCTCCAACCCTGGCAACATCCTTGTAAATCTTTTCTGAACCCTTTCAAGTTTCACAACATCTTTCCAACATGAAGGAGACCAGAATTACACGCAATATTCCAACAGTGGCCTAACCAATGCTGACCTGTGAAACAGCAGCAACATGACCTCTCAACTCCTGTACTCAATACTCTGACCGATAAAGGAAAGCATACCAAACACCTTCCTCACTATCCTATCTACCTGCGACTCCACTTACAAGGAGCTCTGAACCTGCACTCCAAGGTCTCTTGGTTCAGCAACACTCCCTAGGACCTTACCATTAAGTGTATAAGTCCTGCTAAGATTTGCTTTCCCAAAATGCAGCACCTCCATTTATCTGAATTAAACTCCATTTGCCACTTCTCAGCCCATTGGCCCATTTGGTCAAGATCTCGTTGTATTCTGAGGTAACCTTCTTCGCTGTCCATGACACCTCCAATTTTGGTGTCATCTGCACACTTACTAACTGTACCTCTTATGCTCGCATCCAAATCATTTATATAAATGATGAAAAGTAGAGAATCCAGCACCAATCCTTGTGGCACTCCAATGGTCACAGGCCTCCAGTCTGAAAAACAACCCTCCACCACCACCCTCTGCCTTATACCTTTGAGCCAGTTCTGTATTCAATTGGCTAGTTCTCTCTGTATTTCGTGAGATCTAACTCTTCCTAACCAATCTCCCATGGGGATCCTTGTCGAACACGTTACTGAAGTACATATAGATCTCATCCACCACTCTGCCCTCATCAATCCTCTTTGTTACTTTTTCAAAACCTCAATCAAGTTTGTGAGACATGATTTCCCACGCATAAAGCCATGTTGACTATTCCTAAGCAGTCCTTGTCTTTCCAAATACATGCACATCCTGTCCCTCAGGATTCCCTCCAACAGCTTGCCCACCACCGAGGTCAGGCTCACCAGTCTCTAGTTCCCTGGCTTGTCTTTAGCACCCTTCTTAAACAGTGGCACCACGTTAGGCAACCTCCAGCACCTCATTTGTGATTATCAATGATACAAATATCTCAGCAAGAGGCCCAGCAATCACTTCCCTAGCTTCCCACAGAGTTCTAGGGCACACCTGATCACATCCTGGGGATTCATCCACCTTTACGCGTTTCAAGACATCCAGCACTTCCTCCTCTGTAATCTGGACATTTTGCAAGATGTCACCATCTATTTCCCTACAGTCTATATCTTCCATATCCTTTTGCACAGTAAATACTAATGCAAAAGACTTGTTTAGTATCTCCCCCATTTTCTGTGTCTCCACACAAAGGCCGCCTTGATGATCTTTGAGGGGCCCTATTCCCTCCCTAGTTACCCTTTTGTCCTTAACATATTTGTAAAAACCCTTTGGATTCTCCTTAATTCTATTTGTCAAAGCTATCTCATGTCCCTTTTTCCCCCCCTGATTTCCCTCTTAGGTATACTCCTGCTTCCTTTATACTCTTCTAAGGATTCACTTGATCTATCCTGTCTATACCTGACAAATGCTTCCTTCTTTTTCTTAACCAAACCCTTAATTTCTTTAGTCATCCAGCATTCCCTTAACTCCCAGCCTTTCCTTTCACTCTGACAGGAATATACTTTCTCTGGATTCTCGTTATCTCATTTCTGAAGACTTCTCATTTTCCAGCCGTCCCTTTACCTGCGTACATATGCCCCCAATCAGCTTTTGAAAGTTCTTGCCTAATACCGTCAAAATTGGCATTTCTCCAAATTAGAACTTCAACTTTTAGATCTGGTCTATCCTTTTCCATCACTATTTTAAAACTAATTGAATTATGGTCGCTGGCCCCAAAGTGCTCCCCCACTGACACCTCAGTCACCTGCCCTGCCTTATTTTCCAAGAGTAGGTCAAGTTTTACAATTAATTGAATCGTTAAGTCATGTGATTTGAGAATAACTCAAGAAGGTTGTTTAAAATTACTCTGGTTGCAGATTCACTATGATATAATTCTAACCTGAACAAACTAGTGTAATATTTTACACGTGTCTCTTTACAAATAAAGATTCTGTGCACCCTTTTGAGGGCCAAAGTGTGGTCAAATTCAAACTATAGATCCCTTAAAAACTCAAAAACAGAACACCTCCAGAGTTGAGTAAGAGCAAGTGATGCATATTGAGGAACTGAGTTCTTGTTGTCTGGGCAGTTCTTAAATAAAAAGAAAGAGTTCTTAATTTGGGTGATTGCATAATTGGCTGATTGGTGTTTGGGTTAAAATAAAAACTGAGTTCTTTATACTGCCGCTTGTTACTTGGTTAATTAGTCAATTTGATGGCGGGTTTTTTTGAAACAATAGGAACAGAGGGGCTTTTGTCGTATGATGATAGAAAAGAAATGAAAGTTAAGTTCCAGGTGGTGTCTTGTGGTGCAGCGATAGTATCCCTATGTCTGGACCAGAAGGCCTGGGCTCTAGGTCCATATGCTCTACGGGTGTGTCTGAATAGTCTGAGGAAAAAATGTCTGAGAAAAGTTGAGTTCTAATTCTTTAGGGATAGGTAGGGCACCCCCCACCCCCCATGCTATTTTGATTTCATTTCCCATTGCCTCCCATCAAGTTGTTTTCTTACCTTTTGATTTTTCATTCTTACCACACTACCCTTGTCCTTCAATATTGGGTAATTTATTACTTTGGCGGTGGGTATATTAAATTTTATCATCAGCAATGATAGGATTCAAACCCTGGTGACCAGAGCATTGGCCTGCGGTTCTGGATTACGAGTCTAGTGACATTGCCACCCTGCCATCACCTCCCCATCTACATTGTCTATGGACTATAGAACCATAGAAATGGTACAGCACAGAAGGGGGCCATTTGGCCCATCTTGTCCATGCCGACACAAATACATCCAAATGCCCTTTCTAATCCCATCTTCCACCATATGGCCAATCCAAAGTGCAAATCCAGATTTTTTTACTGTCTAAATAGATTAGATTAGATTAGATTAGATTACTTACAGTGTGGAAACAGGCCCTTCGGCCCAACAAGGTTTGTCAGAGTTTGTATTCTTGCTCAGTTATTTAGAAAGCCTCATATTATTCTTGTGGTTTCACCTCAGCTCCAAGCTCCTGATCTTTGGGACCAGCTGTGAAGGGGTGTGGCTAGTCAGAGAACTTCCACTAATACCTGTGAAATAACACCACAGAGATTGGTATCCTGTCACCCAGTCACTCTTTATTTATACATCGAAAGTCCTTGACACTGGTCCAGCTTCTTCAGAGCAAGCTCTCAGAATGAACTGGATGTCTGACATTCCTCTTCATATCTGTCAGCCAGGGGTTTCTGATTTGATCAGATCAACAGTCCCAATCAGGGAACTCATATTCTGTGATGTCCACCTGGCTGACCCTGTGAGAATCACTACAGCCTGATCTAGGGCCTGGCTAACGTGGCCATTAATTGGTCCAGGCAGTGGACCATGGAGAGAGTCATAATTCCTGACTCTTTGCTCTCTCGTTTGTGTTTACATCTGCACCCATCAGGCCTTGAAGAGGAACAACACAGTGTCCCATGAAGCCTTTTGGATAGATAGGTGCTGTGGGGCTGAGCTGTATTATCTTCCCTTCAAACGCCGTTTAGATTTAGCTGCCTTTATAGTTTTCCCTCTTTGGTGTTTGACTTTTGCTTTCTGGTTATTGTCAGAGTGACCCTGGAGAAAATTGTCTGTTATTTTATCATTTTTATTAAAAGCATCTGAGTTATTCCCCAGTTGATGTGGTTTTCTGGACAGAGAAAGTGACCAGAAGTGAAACTGTTCTTTGTGCTATATTAAAGGTTTACAATAAACTATCTTTTGCTGTCTAGTTCAACATATGGATGTCAGTATATGAAGGCATTGTCTCTGAATAATGGTCTGGCCATTTGACACCAAGATGAAGATGACACCTTCAATAAGGGGGCTATGAGTCTTTGCAATTCTTTACCCCGAAGAGCTGTGGATGGTTACTGTGGATGGTTACTTGCTGATTATATTTAGGACTGAGATTCTTGAATTTTCAGACATCAGTTGATTTAGTTGTTTTAAAATGGTATCATGTGATCCTATCTATCATGGCTTTGCTTATATGCGCCATGTTTCTAATAGTTATTATTCTGCTGATGAATAATATAAGTTTGCTTTTCAATTTCACAACAGTGGAATGGTGTTAGTGACACAGGCATTTCTGTATAATAAAGAATGCATCTCTTAGGGTATATAAATATAATTGTTTTCTGATTAATTGTTCTGATCTGTACTGCAACAGCAGGCCAGACTTTATTCAGTAAAACCTGGATTATTTGTATGCAAACCTAATGGATTTTTCACAATGCCAATCAATTTTCTATTGTTCCCAACACCACACCATTCCCCTTCTATGTCATTTGTAGTTTCCAGTTTGTCAAAGTAACCATGGGTATCAGTCAGTCAGTGATACTCAAAGGCAGTTCTCAAATTCCATACTGAACTCTTCTCAGGAGAATAGCTCATTATATCAGTTGCGAATATAACTGCATTGCAAAAGAAAACCAAGGAATCATTGTTAATTTTCTGATGTCCCACTGAGACTCACTAAGAAAGAAATAACTTGCATTTTTATAGCACTTCCACGTTCTCAGAACATTAGAGTCACAGAGTTATACAGCTTTGCAGCATGGAAACAAAGCTTCCAGCCCAACCCACCTATATTGACCAGATTTCCTAAATTGAACTTGTCTACATCCCTCTAAACCTTTCCTATCCATGTAGCTGTCCAAATGTCTTTTAAATTTGTAATTGTACTCACCTCTATCACTTCCCCCAGTAGTTCATTCCATATATGTACCACTCTCTGTGTGAAAAAAGTTGCTCAATTTCACAGAAGTCCTGAAGAAGGGCTCATGCCCAAAGTGTCGATTCTCCTGCTCTTTGGATGCTGCCTGACCTGCTGTGCTTTTCCAGCAACACATTTTCAGCTCTGATCTCCAGCATCTGCAGTCCTCACTTTCTCCTGCTAAATTTCACAGCCAATGAAGTACTTGCAAAGTGTAGTCACTGTCACAATGTAGAAAAATTTAATAGTCAAACTGTGTAGCATAAGGTTCCCCAAAACAATACAAAGATAAATCACTGGGTAATGCACATCAGATATATTGGCTGAAAATGAAATATTTGCAAGGAAATCACACCATGATTCCTGATATTCTTTATACCACACATCAGAATATGTTGCATCTACCTCAGTAGCTCAGTTTATTGTCTTGTGAAAGGGAACCAAACATGGTCCTCCAATTCCTGGGCTTGAGTTCAATGACTAAGTTCAATCAGAATAGTGATAATGACTCTCTTTAATTTTCCCATTTTTCAAATGCTTTGTTAAACTGAGGTGCTACCTCTTTCACAGGACAGAAAAAATTCTGTAGTGTTATTGTACATTCATCCCCTACAAATCTATGCAGGAATGTGTACCATCTACAAGATGCACTGTAGAAATTCACCAAGGGCCCTTTGACAGCATCTTCTCCATCTGAAGGATACAGGCAGCCAATACATAGGAACACCCCTCCCTCCAAATCACTCACCATTCTGCGTCAAAGTCCTGGTACCTCCACCCTAACAATATTGTGGGTCTAGCAACACCAAAAGGACTGCATCATTTCAGGAAGGCAGCTCACCACTACCTTCTCATGGGCAATTAGGGCAGACAATAAATACCTATACAGCCAGCAATGTCCACTTCCCCTGAATGAATAAGAAGTATTGAATGTGGATGGTCTTTCCAATGTCCTACAACTAAAATCATTAATCTATTGATTATCTAGTCATCACTGTGTTGCCATTTGTCAGGAGTTAATGTGCACAAAGTAGTTGTCACAATTCCTGTTTTGTAATCGCGATTAAACTTCAAGCAAGTGTATCAATGACTGGAAAGGATTTGGGGATATCCTGTGGACACAAGGCATAATATGATTGAGAGTTTTTGTTTCTTCATAATTTCAGGGTAAAGTATCAGGTTGTGTGACACCATTTTATTTTTGCAGTTTTGTGCCAGAATGGAAGAAGTAACCATGGAATGAGATGGAAGAGATTGGAGGAATTTATGTAGGTTATAGCAGCAGAACAAATACTGACGGATGCCAATGAAGTTGTCAGCTATGATAACAGTAAAGCATTTAAATGTAATTAGATTAATAAAATGGTTGCCAATAATTTCAATGGAATGCCTTTTCTCTAAAGTTCATTCATGGCTTAAGGATGTTCTTGCAAGGCTGGCATTTAGTGCTCAATGCTAAGTTGCCCTGAGAAAGTGGTGATGTGCCAATTTCTTGGATATAGATTGGGAAATGTCAACACGCAGAAAATCTTGATTTGCCATGCTTATAATTTATTTGATCAACTCATGATCTAAACAACAATGTTCCCACAATGCTTCAGTGGGTAAATTGCCTGCCGTGGTCCTCAGCCATAACACCAGATTAAGCCACTGGATTGTTATTGGGCAGCAGCTGTGGTTGAGGACAGAATTGGAATCAGCAACGGTCACTCACTCCATGACCAAACACTTATTGTGTAGTCTCATGTGTGAAAAATTACACCTTAGGTAAGGATTTAGTAAGGGCTGAATGCTTTAACAGGCATGACCTGGTACGTTTTGAAATATTGTACTTATGCTAATCTTTCGATTGGATGTTTAATAATTTAGTGACATTGATTTATTTATTGCTGAGGAATAATATGCAGCATTCTGTGAACCAGATTAAGTTGGAGTTGAATTGCTGCGTCAGTGTAATACCTAAAGCAAGAGAAGCAGGGAGCTGGTGGTCAGATACAGTAAGGTTAGTTTAATTAGCACGTGTTCCTTCTAAATTTGCCACAAGTGCAGAGAGTACCATCACTGCAAGAGGGAAGGCAAATGAGGAAAGTAGAAGGAATTCACATGATTTTTCTTCTCCCTCCATTGAAACATTGTTGAAATTTCACTAGCAGATGTGACTATCTCCCTCAATTATGAAATATTGCATGTTTTAATGAAAGATGAATAGTAGAAGAGAATAAATATATCCAAAACATATATGTGAGCAACTGCCCACAGTAGGAAATAGCAAATGAAATAGGTACCGTTTCCCGCATATGTACAATATTGGAGCAGATCAAATTATTGTAATGGAGACATTATCCTTTGGCAAGAAAATTCAACAGTTGAGAATTTAGAAGTGCTCATTGAGACAAATAATGTAATTTTGGTAATGGGACATAGGAAGCCACAGTTAATCCTCACTTTAAACCTTTATGCCCACATGCTTTAACAGAGAGGAATGCTTCTATTGCTCTACAGATTCATCGCATATTGTAGCACCAAGTCAAAATGCCGTTGAAATTACTTGCATGCAATCATCCATTAAACTGACGTGAAATGAAGATGGGTCACTGAGATGATTTTGAAAAGCTGAACACAGCTATTTCATTTGTGTTGAGAAGAGGTAACAGTGCACAAGAGAAAAGAACTGGTTTGGTGATAAACTCCAATGTTAGAACATAGAACATAGAAAAATACAGCGCAGTACAGGCCCTTCGGCCCTCGATGTTGCGCCGACCGAAGCCCACCTAACCTACACTAGCCCAATAACCTCCATATGCTTATCCAATGCCCGCTTGAATGACCATAAAGAGGAAGAGTCCACCACTGCTACTGACAGGGCATTCCATGAACTCACAACCCACTGAGTAAAGAATCTACCCCTAACATCTGTCCTATACCAACCCCCCCTTAATTTAAAGCTGTGTCCCCTAGTAACAGCTGACTCCATACGCGGAAAAAGGTTCTCACTGTCAACCCCATCTAAACCCCTAATCATCTTGTACACCTCTATCAAATCTCCCCTAAACCTTCTTTTCTCCAATGAGAACAGCCCCAAGTGCCTCAGCCTTTCCTCATACGATCTTCCTATCATGCCAGGGAACATCCTGGTAAACCACCTCTGCACCCGTTCCAGTGCCTCCACATCCTTCCTATAGTATGGCGACCAAAACTTCATACAATACTCCAGGTAAGGCCGCACCAGAGTCTTATACAACTGCAACATGACCTCAGGACTCCGGAACTCAATTCCTCTACCAATAAAGCCCAGTACGCCATATGCCTTCTTCACAGCACTATTTACCTGGGTGGCAACTTTCAGAGATCTGTGTACATGGACCTCAAGATCCCTCTGCTCATCCACACTACCAAGTAGCCTACCATTAGCCCAGTAATCCATCTTCTTGTTACTCCTACCAAAGTGAATGACTTCACACTTAGCGACATTGAACTCCATTTGCCACCTTTCTGCCCAACTCTGCAACTTATCTATATCCCGCTGTAACCTGCCACATCCTTCTTCGCTGTCCACCACTCCACCGACTTTCGTATCATCCACAAACTTGCTCACCCAGCCTTCAAGCCCCTCCTCCAGGTCATTTATAAAAATGACAAACAGCAATGGTCCCAAAACAGATCCCTGTGGAACACCGCTAGTAACTGCACTCCAAGATGAACCTATACCATCAACTACTACCCTCTGTCTCCTTCCAGCCAGCCAATTCCTAATCCAAACCTCTAATGCACCCTCAATGCCATACCTCCGTAGTTTTTGCAGTAGCCTACCATGGGGTACCTTATCGAACGCCTTGCTAAAATCCATATACACCACATCTACCGCTTTACCCTTGTCCACTTCCTTGGTCACCTTCTCAAAGAACTCAATAAGGTTTGTGAGGCACGACCTGCCCTTCACAAAACCATGCTGACCATCCTTGATCACATTATTCTTGTCCAGATGTTCATAAATCCTATTCCTTACAATTCTCTCCAAGACTTTGCCCACAACAGAAGTGAGACTCACTGGCCTATAGTTACTAGGGCTATCCCTACTCCCCTTCTTGAACAAGGGAACCACATTCGCTATCCTCCAGTCTTCTGGCACTATTCCTGTAGACAACGACGACATAAAAATCAAGGCCAATGGCTCCGCTATCTCCTCCCTAGCTTCCCAGAGGATCCTAGGATAAATGCCATCAGGCCCAGGGGACTTATCTATTTTCACCCTTTCCAGTATTCCCCGGACCTCTTCCCTACATACCTCAAAGCCATCCATTCTAATCACTTGTGACTCAATATTCACATCAGCAACAATGTCCTGTTCCTGAGTGAATACTGACGAAAAGTATTGATTTAGTGTCTCTCCAATCTCCTCCGCCTCCACGCACAACGTCCCACTACTATCCTTGACTGGACCGATACCTACCCTAGTCATCCTTTTATTCCTGACATACCTATAGAAAGCCTTAGGGTTTTCCCTAATCCTACCAACCAAGGACTTTTCATGTCTCCTTCTCGCTGCTCTTAGCTCCCTCTTTAGATCCTTCCTGGCTACCTTATAACTCTCAATCACCCCAACTGAACCTTCACACCTCATCTTTACATAGGCCGCCCTCTTCCCTTTTACAAGGGATTCCAATTCCTTATTAAACCAAGGCACCCTCACAAGACCCTTTCCTCCCTGCCTGACTGGTACATACTTATCAAGGACACCCAATAGCTGCTCCTTGAACAAGCTCCACATATCATTTGTGTCCTTCCCTTGAAGCCTATTTTTCCAATCCACACATCCTAAGTCATGCCTCACCGCATATAGTTTCCCTGCCCCCAGCTTTAACTCTTGCCCTGCAGTGCACACTTATCCCTCTCCATCACTAGAGTAAAAGTCACCGAGTTGTGGTCACTGTCCCCGAAGTGCTCACCTACCTCCAAGTCTAACACCTGGCCTGGTTCATTACCTATAACCAAATCCAGTGTAGCCTCACCTCTTGTTGGCCTGTCAACATATTGTGTCAGGAAACCCTCCTGCACACATTGGACAAACACCGACCCATCTAACGAACTCGAGCTATAGCTTTCCCAGTCAATATCTGTGAAGTTAAAGTCCCCCATAACAACCACCCTATTACTTTCACTCTTCTCCTGAATCATCCTCGCAATACTTTCCTCTACGTCTCTCGGACTGTTAGGAGGCCTGTAGAAAACTCCTAACAGGGTGACCTCACCTTTCCTATTTCTAACCACAGCCCAAACTACCTCAGATGGCAAGTCTTCTTCCATCGTCCTTTCCACCGCTGTAATACTATCCTTGACGAGCAATGCCACACCTCCCCCTCTTTTACCCCCACCTCTGACCCTACTAAAACATTTAAACCCTGGAACCTGCAATAGCCATTCCTGTCCCTGTTCTACCCACGTCTCTGTAATGGCCACAACATCGAAGTCCCAGGTACCAACCCATGCTGCAAGTTCACCTACCTTATTTCTTATACTTCTGGCATTGAAGTATACACACTTCAAGCCACCTTCCTGTTTACCGGCACCCTCCTTCGAGATCGATGCCTTGTTCCTAACCTCCCTACACTCAAGGTCCGGTACCCTAAAGCTACAGTCCAGGTTCCCATGCCCCTGTAGAGTTAGTTTAAACCCTCCAAAAGAGCACTAGCAAACCTCCCCCCAAGGATGCTGGTGCCCCTCAGGTTCAGGTGGAGACTATCCTGTTTATAGAGGTCCCACCTTCCCCAGAAAGAACCCCAGTTATCCAGAAACCGGAATCCCTCCCTCCTGCACCATCCCTGTAGCCACGCATTTAACTGTTCTCTCTCCCTATTCCTCGACTCTCTATCACGTGGCACGGGTAACAAACCAGAGACACCAACTCTGTTTGTTCTAACTCTGAGTTTCCAACCTAGCTCCCTGAAAGCCTGCCTAACATCCTCACCCCTCTTCCTACCTATGTCATTGGTGCCAACGTGGACCACGACCTGGGGCTGGTCCCCCTCCCCCTTAAGGACCCGGAAAACACGATCAGAGACATCAGGTACCCTTGCACCTGGGAGGCAATATACCAAACATGTGTCTCTGTCGCCCCCACAAAACCGCCTATCTGTGCCCCTCACTGTTGAGTCCCCAATAACTATTGCTCAACCTTTCTCCGCCCTTTCCTTCTGAGCAACGGGGACAGGCTCCGAGCCAGAGGCCTGAACCTCGTTGCTTACCCCTGGTAAGTCCCCCCTCCCACAAGTATCCAAAACGGTATACTTATTATTGAGGGGAATGATGGCAGGGGGTCCCTGCACTGGCTGCTTCCTCCCAGTCCCCCTCACTGTCACCCATCTGTCTATAACTTTCGGAGTAACTACTTCTCTAAAGCTCTGATCTATGACCCCCTCTGCCTCCCGAATGATCCTAAGTTCATCCAACTCCAGCTCCAGTTCCCTAACACGGTCTTGGAGGAGCTGGAGATGGGTGCACTTCCTGCAAGTGTAATCAGCAGGGACGACCATGGCATCCCTCACCTCAAACATGTTGCAAGAGGAACATTGCACTGCCTTCACTGCCATCCCCCTAAAAGGTAAACTTTAAAAAGAAAACTGGATCTAAAGAAACAAACAGCAAAATGCAGCACTTACCTGCTTACCACAACGGGTCTTATTATTAGGTTAGAGGAGGAGGGCGGGTGGGAGGCTCTACCCCTGTAGTGCCTCGGGTTCCTCTCCTGCGTGCCTTTATAGAGAAAAAAAAACCTTCCCAGGTAAGCCTGCGCGACACCAGCTTCCGGGTCCGCTAGGCGCTTAAAAAAACTTTAAATTTTAACCGTTTAAAAAAACAATAACTGGACTATACCGCGACTTAAAAAAAACACCACCAGACAGCCGTTACCTGCTCCGTCAAGAGAGTGAAGCCGAAGGCTTGGAGCTGCGCACTTTTATAAGAAAAAAAACCTTCCCAGATAAGCTAGCGCGATACCAGCTTCCGGGTCCGCTAGGCGCTTAAAAAAAACTTTAAATTTTAACCGTTAAAAAAACAGTAACTGGACTATACCGCGACTTAAAAAAAACACCACCAGACAGCCGTTACCTGCTCCGCTGAGAGAGTTGATCTACCATAAGAGGCAATAAGGGTTATATGTCAAGGAGAGGTAACAAGGCAGTGAAAACACAATCTCAGCTATAAGTAAAACACATACAGGCAATTTGGTTCAGCAAATGTTGACATTGGGATGATGTGTTACTCTATTTAGAGTGAAAGCTAAAGCAACCATGGTCCTGCTCTCTCATTAGAGGTAGACAGTTGGTGGTGGTCACCAAACCTGAGGCAAGGGAAGATGTTGAGAAGGAGAACCTTGTTGGTGTCCTCAGCCGACACACGAAATGAACCATACTCTGCATTATTCTGTATCAGAAATCACTATTCCTGATGAAGGGCTTTTGCCCGAAACGTTCATTTTCCTGCTCCTTGGCTGCTCCCTGACCTGCTGTGCTTTTCCAGCCTGATCTAGACTCTGGTTTCCAGCATCTGCAGTCCTTGTTTTTATCTCAGAAATCAGTTGTCCAGCCAACTGAGCTAACCAACTCTTGCTAACATTTGTATCTTGTCTCATTGTGCAGATTTATTCAAAGAGAATGTGCTTCCCACTAAATCTCAACATCATGCTGACCATCTAGGCATAAATTCAGAGACATCTGTCTATTTTGGAAATAAGTATTTTAGGAAGGACAACTGAATAAATCACATAAAAACAACCTTGAGGGCCGAGGAACAAACAGAGCAGGTAGCAGAGCAGCTGGAGCAGTGCAACCAAAGTGCTACAATTAAAATATTCCTCAACTGTAAAGCCCCCCGAATGTTACTTCACGAAGATGCCTATACTGGACAGCTTATTATCGAGAAGGAGAATTTTGGGAAATCTTTTGAAAATGGTCTGAGCCACTAGCATGGAATACTAGAAGCAGAAGAAGGGTCTTGCTATCATTTGTCCAGTCATTTCAATTCATTTAGGGATCATGCAGTCTACCACAGAGTAAGAGAGGGTCCAGGATAGAAGCTATAGGCACAACCATTACTCCTCTTGTGTCTCTGCTATCATTACGACTTCAACTTACAGTCCTACCTTAATTCAGGTTTGGGACATTGAGGGAATCTATTTGAAGAAACTTTGATGGCAGGTTGGCATGACACTGCAAGCCATTTCAGCGCATATCATTGGTTATAATCAAGGGGTAGTCTGTGAGGACTCAGAATAGTACAGTACAGCGCAGAAGCCATGCAAACACATTCCCAGTGAAGAGCAGGAAGCTACATGCATGTGCATGTATGCAAAATGTTTAGTAAAAACATTAATCACAGAACGTTTAAGTCATAATGTCAAACAGTATGTTTTGCTATGTTTAGAAACTGATTCCTCCAAGTTACTAATGACAGTGTCTGTTAAATAATGACTATTGACATTTCAGAAATGTGGCACCATTACAATAAGTGGGTTGTATACAAAGATCCAAGACAGCAAATAGCTCACTGCTGCATTCCAGAATGTACCTAACAAGCATCAAGTACTTCTCATCTGAGCTTTTGGATAAATGAGGCATTACAGCATAAAAGACGCCTTCTGTGTTGCATTTTACCACATTCTTTCGCAGTTTACAAAACACAATATCTAAAAGAATATTTGAAGCATTAACAGGTGTATTGATGTGACAATTGTGCTATTAATATTCAAAATTCATACATGATTTATTACGTGATTATGTCACCTATCTATTATTTTTGACAGTAGATGGATTTCTCCTGGTGCTTTAATTCTTTATTTGAACACACTTGGTGCAAATCACCAAATGTACAGGTAGATTATTTGTTCCCAGAAGTCCATTAATATTATTCCTTAGTCACTAAGAAGTGTGTTCAAAAGGCAACTATTCGGCAATGCGATATTATCCTAATGGCAGATTAGAATCTTAAAATTCTTATGGACATATTAAACTTTTAATTCCAACGTCTGTTTTTATAGTAGAACAACTGCAACAAAAAGGTGACTACAAACGGAAGCTCAGGGACAATTTGGTGGAATCTTGTTTGGACCCATGGAATGTCACACTCGAACAGAGTTTGGAAAACTTCAAGCAGAAAAACTAAAACATACCCACTGCTTCCACCATCAGCATTCAAGGCGCACATTGTAATTCACCAAAGATCCTTTAGCAGCACCTTCCAAATGCAAGAGCACTTCCATCTAGAAGGACAAAGGCAGCCGATACATGGGAACACAACCCCCTGCAAGTTGTCGTCCAAAAGTATTCATGATTCTGACTTTGAAATATATTGCCATTGCTTCAGCGTCATTGGGACAAAGGTTAGGAATTCCCTCACAAATGGGATTGTGGGTTTACCTACAGCACATGGACTGCAATGCTTCAAAATGGCAGCACACCACCAAAGGCAACTGGGATTGACAATGCTGGCTTAGCCAACAATGCCCACATACCATGAGTGAATAAAAAGAATGTAACAAGAGATTGATGAATGCTTCCTCCCTGCATCTGCTCAGCAGAATGCCATATCCTGTAGCATGTTTATGTGCTTAAAAGTGAGTTGCAACTCTGGTCTGTGTGTATTAGTGGCCTGATGTATTGTAGACTAGCCTGCAGTGAAATTCAGAGCTTGAGAATAGCCAAAAAACACCCCTTCCTATCAGGTAAAAGAGGCAACGTTCTCTTGCTCCAAATTCTGCCAACCAGCCTCTATCAAAGAGAATTTGTACAAAAGCATTTCAGTCAAATTGCAAGTACGCCAATGATCCTGAAATCAATTGCTCAAACTACATGTGTCAACATTACTGAAACCGTCCAATGTAACAGCCGTTAGGTTTCACTAACTACACTTCACACATGGCTCAAGGATTGACTTGTATATCATTTAAAAAACATTTATCTATTTTTGGACTGAAATTCCTATTTCTAATTTGTGTGCCTGTGTGTTGCATTATTATTTCTTCTCACAAACCCGTGCTTATATACTTTAATAAAACTTGGTCAAATTGGTTCCTTTTAAAACATAGATTCATTTAGTCTGGAAGAAAGGCAGCCACAAGTGAAAGGATCCTTTCTAAATTAATGTTGTTGCGACCAACTCAGAGCGTAAGTGAATAAAGAAAGGAAACCAGCTCATAGCTCTGCACCTGGAAGTGTAATGATTTTGAGGATCTTTCCTAAAACTGTAACAAAAGGAAGTGAAAGTTAGATTCCCAACAGCAAAGAAGTGGATTCCAGCAAAGAGGGACTTGTAAAGCTAATGCTAAATTTATTTTGTTTTACGTTTCTTGTTAGGTCATGAAGAGCAGGAATGCTCCACCAAATCTCAGAATGAAAGGTAACGCCTTCACAGCAATCCCAGCCACTAGCTTTAAAATGTTGTCTTCAGTGTAAGATTCAGTAGACAAGCTGCCTTCATTTCATACTGGAAATTGTAGTACGTAGAATTGTACAGGTGGGTTGCAGAGAGTGACACTAATTCATTCTGGAGTTTTGTCTTATTACATATTCTTACATATTCCTGAAGCCGTAAATCCCCATTGGTTTTCAAGGTAACAAGTGATACAAGATAACAAGAT
Source organism: Hemiscyllium ocellatum (assembly GCF_020745735.1). Classification (NCBI taxonomy): domain Eukaryota; kingdom Metazoa; phylum Chordata; class Chondrichthyes; order Orectolobiformes; family Hemiscylliidae; genus Hemiscyllium; species Hemiscyllium ocellatum. Next base: position 862,514 of record NC_083416.1, read on the forward strand.
AGTGAAATTGACCTAGAAAGTTGGGAGCCAAAACTTGTGTGCTGAATTTCCCTTTGAATGCTCAATGGTGTTGTGCTGTTGTGAACTGGGGGTGGGATTGCTGTGAAGGCGTTACCTTTCGTTCTGAGATTTGGTGGAGCATTCCTGCTTTTCGTGGCCTAACAAGGAATGTAAAACAAAATAAATTTAGGATTAGCTTTACAAGTCCCTCTTTGCTGGAATCCATTTCTTTGCTGTTGGGAATCTAACTTTCACTTCCTTTTGTTTTACTAATTCAGGGGATGTGGGCTTCACTGGTTGGGCCAGCATTTATTGCCCATCCCGAATTGATCTTCAGAAGGTGATGATGAGCTGTCTTCATGGTGCAGTCCATTCAGCGTAAGTACACTCTGAATGCATTTAGGGGAGGCGTTCTAAGATTTTGACCCAGTGAGAGAATTATGATGTATTAGTGAGTCAGAACATTCATTGACTTGGAGGGAAGCTTGCAGTGAGTAAAGTTTCCATGTGTCCAATGTCCTTGTCTTTAGACCATAGGACAGTGCAGCACAGGAACAGACCCTTTGGCCCTCCATGTCTGCACTGACCATAATGCCATTCTACATGGTAATGGTTATGGGTTTGTAAGGTGGTGTTGAAGGAATCTTTGTTAATTTCTGCAGATGGCACCAACTAATGCTACAGTACAGCAGTGCTGGAGGGAGTTAATATGATTGGATGTGGTCGGGAGTATGGTGCTGGAAAAACACAGCAGGTCAGGCAGCATCCGAGGAGCAGGAGAATCGACGCTTTGGTCAAGAGCCCTTCATCAGGAAACTCTTACCCGAAACATTGATTCTCCTGCTCCTCGGATGCTGCCTGACCTGCTGTGCTTTTCCAGCACCACTCTCTCGACTCTGATCTCCAGCATCTGCAGTCCTCACTTTCTCCTTATTGGATGTGGTGTCAATCAAGTTGGTAGTTTTGTCCTACTTGGTGTTTAGCTTCTTGAGTGTGGTTGGAGCTGTATTCATCCAGGTCATAGGAAGAGTATTCCTTCACGTTCTTGACTTGTACCTTGTAGATGGTGCTCAAGGTTTGAGAAGTCAGAATGTGAGTTACTGGGTTTCTAACATCTGACCTGTATATTGTGGGCCCAGAATTTATCTGCCTAATGGTGACACCCAGCTATCAAGGTGCACTAGTTAGATTGCTCACCAATCATATGGCACAAATGTCACTTGATACTTGTCAGCCCAAGCCTGGGTATTGCCCAGGTCTATCTACATTTGGACATGGACTGCTTCAGTATCTGAGGAGTTGTGAATGTTGTGGGACATTGTGCAATTATCAGCGAACATCCAATTCAATACTATGATGAAAGTAATTGACGAAGCTGCTAAAGATGGTTGGGCTTAGGACACAACCCCGAAAAACTCTTGCAGTGATGTCCTGGAGCTGAGGTGACTGCCTTCCAAAAGCCACAACTATCTTCTCCTAGGTATGACTCCAAACTGCAGAAAGTGTTCCTTGATTCCCATTGAGTTCAATTTGTCTGGATTTCCTTGATTCCATATTTGGTCAAATGCAGTCTTGTTATCAAGGGAAGTTACTGTCACCCACCTCTGGGATTCAGCTAGTTCTTGCTTGAATCAAGATTGTAATGAAGTCAGGATGTGTGGCCCTGGTAAAACCTCAAACTGAATGTCATTGAGCAGGTTATTTCTCAGTGCTGCCTGTTGGCACTGTTAATGACCCTTTCTGTCACTGGTGATCCAGTGTAGGTTGATGAGGTGGTAATTGGCCTGGTTGGCTTTGTTCTGTTCTTTGAGTACAGAACATACCTGGACAATGTTTCAAATTTCTAGGGAGATGGCAGTGTTGTAACTATGCTGGAACTACTTGGCTAGGAACATAGAAAATTCTAGAGCACAAGTCTTCTGTACTTTTGCCAGAGTGCTATCAGGGCTGATAGCCTTTGTAATATGTGGATTGAATCAAATTGACTGAAGACTGACGCTTTTCGTGGTGGGGATCTTAGGAGAATTCTGAGGTGGATCATCCACTTGGCACTCCTGGCTGCAGATTGTTGCAAAGGTTTCAGCCTTGTCTTTTATACTGAGAAACTGGACTCCTCCATCATTGAGTATGGGGTTAGTTGTGGAACCTCCTGTTCCAGTAAGTTGTTTAATTGTCTATCACTATTTATGACTGGATGTGGCAAAACTTGCAGAGCTTAGATTTGATCTAGTGGTTGTGGAATTGTTTAACTGTCTATCATTTGCTGCAAATGCTGTCTGGTATGCAAGTTTTCTTGTGAGGTAGCTTCTCCATGTTGATAGCTCCTTTTTAGGTATGCATGGTGCTGTTCCTGCCACCTCAATACACTGCCGTGTTCCCTGGCCAACTTTTCTGTCTTGGGCCTGCTGCAGTGCTCCAGTGAGGCTCAGTGCAAACTGAAAGAACAGCATCCCATTTTCCGCTTGGGGACTCAATATCAGAAACCATCAGTCCTCCTGGAGACCATCTCATGTTAAGTCTTTTGGTTTGGAACACTGAATGCAAGACTTTCCATGATGGAAGAAGACATAGCCATTTTGAACTTGGAGGTCAACTGGAAAGAGAAACACGGTCAGTTAAAATATTTCCAGATATTTCAAAACTATCGCACAATAGCTTCTTTTTCCTGAGAATATATTCATAAATTTCGTTCTATTTTCTATTCTGTTACTATCAGAACATGTTTAATGCATCAGTGGTTTACAATCACTCTTGTAGGCTTGACATGTATATTGTCAATTTGTCTCCACAAATTGTTTAATAGTTTGAATGGGTGAGTGATTGAATAGCATTTTCAATCCTGTGAATGGATTCAGAACTCAGCAGGGAATCTGTTTTCAGATCATTACAGGAAATGCATTGCTTTGGGTTACTGCAGTCAAAACAATCCCCTGCAGAATCACACACCAGTTCACTGCTAAAATAACCAGACAACTGATTGAAGGATCACTAGCAAGTTTTGCATTTCAGTTTTAATCAATTCTGAAAGCTGAATATTATACATACCACATATTTAACAAATTGTCACAAAAGCAATAAATTTGGGCAAGGTGGGTGCAGTTGACTGAGCCAGCATTTAATGTCCGTCTTAAGAGGTCGTTGAAAAGGTAGCGGTCAGCTTTTTGAGATTTTGGAGTTCTTGTTGCTTTAGGTAGGCCCACAATGCCAAAAGAGAGGGAGTTCCAGGATTTTGACCCAGCAACAGGGATAGTGAAATGTTTCCAGTCAAGATTGTGTGTGATTTGGACGAGAACTTGGTGGTGATTTCATGTTCTCCAGCCCTTGACCTTACAGGTGGAAGTGGTTTGGAAGGGCTGTTGGAAAGAGATTTGATAAATCCTGGCAATGTATTACATAGCTGGTACACATTGCTGCTACTGAGTGTAAGTGGTGGAGTGAGTGAAAGTTTGTGGGTGTCATGCCAATCAAGCGAGCTGTTTGGTCTTGGATGGTGTCAAGCTTCTTGAGTGCTGTTAGAGTTGTACTTATCCAGGCAAGTGAAGAGTATTTCTTAACACTCCTAACATGTGCCTTGTCGATTGTGAACAGGCTTTGGGGAGTCAGAAGTTGAGTAACTCACTGTAGTATTCCTGCTCTTGTAGCCTATAATGCTTGACAAATTCATATTTTGGGTAAATAGTATCTTCAGAATGCTGATAGTGAGAGATTCGGTGACAATAATACCATTCAATATCAAAGACTGATGGTTAGATTCTCTTTTGATGGGATGGTCATTGTCTAACATTTTCATGGTATAAATGTTGCTTGCGACTTGTCAGCCAGAACCTGGATATTTTCTGTGCCTTGCAGCATTTGGCAATGGACTGCTTCAGTATCTGATGAGTGATGAAAGGTGCTGAATATTGTGTAATCAATAGTGAATATTCCCACTTCTGACCTTATGATAGAAGAAAGGTCATTATTGAAGCAGCTGGAGATGATTTGATCTAAGGCACAACCCTGAGGAACTCCTGGAGCTGAAATAACTGACTTTCAACACAAGCAGCCATCTTCCTTTGTGCTAGGTACGACTCCAACAAATGGTTAGTTTTTTTCCAATTTCCATTTACTTCAGTTTTGCTCAGGCTCCTTGATGCAACATTTGGTGAAAAGCAGCTTTGATGTCAAGAGCAGTCACTCTCACCTCACCTCTGGAATTCAGCTCTTTTGTTCATGTTTGAATGAAGACTGGACTGAGGTCAGGAGCTGAGTGGCCCTTGCAGAATTCAAACTGGGTGTCACAGAGCAGGTTATTGCTGCTTGATAGCATTGTTGATGGACACCTTCCATCCATTTACTGATGATCAAGGGTAGGCTGATTTGGGTGATATTTGGCCAGTATGGATTTGTACTGCTTTTACAGGGCATACCTGGGTAAATGTCCATATTGTTGAGTAGATGGCAGTGTGTAGCTGTAATGGAATAGATTTTCCAAAGACAGAATCAGAGGCTTAAAGGTAGACATAGTCATTTATAACCTGTTGAGCAGAATATTGCAGTTTTACTGTATTTAACATACTAACCCTCAGCACAGCCTAGTTAAAGCAGATGGCAATCATTGTGAGATGCAAAGTTGGTCTTGATTGGGAGATGGTAATGAGGTGGGTGAAAGGTGAGAAAGGGAAGACATCTGACCACTTTATCAGATTTCCTGTCAGATACAAAGATACCTACAGTAGAGGTGGATAGGTTCGTTCAATTTTGTAGCCTTTGAATTCTTTTAAACTGAGTTTACATTATAGGGACATATTTCAATAGAAGTATCTCTGTCAGTGGTTGATTCTGATACAATTAAATTATTTTCTGTTTATGTTGAAGGGTGGATTATGTAACATCAATGGTAGCACAAAAATTAAATGCTCATACATCCTGCTGGTCTGAAGGGTTGGATTGAATACCAGTCTGACCATAATCAGAAGGGATGCTTGTGAGTGATAGCTGGCTATCGGCAGTACTGACATTGCAGTATGAGATCTGCTGTTGCTGAGGATATGGAGGACAAAATGCTCCTCTGTCCAATGGTGACACTGCTGTGATCTTCTATTCCAAAATTACAACCATAATTGGGGCTGCAGTAAGGTAAATGCAACAGGAACAGTCATTTAAATTCTGTCCTTCCCATGTAGACTGACGGTGCCTGCCACTGAATATTCTCCCACATGCAGGGTCTTGCATTAAAGATTACACACAAATACACCACATAGCTAATAATCATAAAACTGATGGGTTTATAGTTTGGGTGTATGTTGATTCATAACAGCATATAGATGTGCATGAGTAAATAAGAGAATATACATATGCAGAAATATTAGGAAATACAGAGCTATGAAGACTGTTTCATGTCCATATGGTGCAATTAACGATAGATATGAGCTGATATGGATGAATAAAAAGTGCTCAAATTTAAACAAATAGCATATTGAAATGTCATATGTGAATTATGAATTTACAGGAAGTTACAACAGTATACAGGGTCATACATTTTTTTAAATGTGAGGATCACTGGTTGGCCAGCATTAATTGCAGGTTCATAGTTACCCTTGAGGAGGTGGGGGTGAGCTGCCTTCATGAACCACTGCAGTCCACCTGCTGTGGGTTGACCCACGGTGCCATTAAGGAGGGAATTCCAGAATTTTGACCCAGAAACAGTGAAGGAACAGCGAAACATTTCCAAGTCAGGATGGTGAGTGGCTTGGAGGGGCACTTGAAGGTGATGGTGTTCCAATTTGATCGCTAAATCAGCTAAATCTTTTAGGTTACTCTGAAGCATTTGGAACAAATAACGATTAAACTTTCTATGCTTCCTTTCATACACTTAAAGTTTCAGGTTTTCAAAGAATCATTAATGGTAAAACAGCAGCTCTCAGGAACAATTTTTTCTCTGTTTGACCCAAAAACTTTACTTTTTCAATCTTTCCTTAGCAAAATTGCATGGACCATGGATTAACATTCCATGTGAGTAGCCAAGTGACACAAGAAAACTCATTCCCTTTCTGCATTGTTAAAACAAGGACTGCAGATGCTGGAAACCAGAGTCTAGATTAGAGTGGTGCTGGAAAAGCACAGCAGGTCAGGCAGCACCCGAGGAGCAGGAAAATCGACATTTCAGGCAAAAGCCCTTCATCAGGAATAGAGTTCTATTCTAGGCTTTCGCCCGAAATGTCGATTTTCCTGCTCCTCGGATTCTGCCTGACCTGCTGTGTTTTTCCGGCACCACTCTAATCTAGACCTTTCTGTGTTATCTAGTCATTGCTCCTTTGACACTTATGAGTCTGTAGACGTATTTCATGGGATAACACTAGATACTGCTATGCATAACCTTTTTTTCCCTCATGTTTCATTCTTAGATCCATATTTAAAATAAATATTAGATATGACACATTGATGCACAATTTACTTCTGTGGCAGAATTAAATGCTAGTTGAAATTTGTTGTAATACTCAGGCATTATTGGTCTTTTACAACAATCTAATCAAAGTTAACTCTTTAGTAACGTTAATAGAGTAAATTATCCACAAATTGTTTTATTTTAGTTAATTTCTGGAAGCACTCTAATATTGGATTTTGGAGATATAATTTTGCATTGACAAGGCATGGAGGCATTTTGAAGTTCAGTTTGCAATTTTCTAATTGATGTTATCATTGTCAAAATTGACAACTAAAATAGTCCCTAAAGTATCCTGTTAATTACTGTTCTCTCGTTATTAAGGCAAATATGCTGTGATTATCGCAAAGATTGATCAGAAGCTTTAGGTCAGTGAAATCACTAAAGAGTCAATGATAATACTATCATTTTTGGCAGTTTGACAGAAAATATGGCAATGATACTTTCAGCTTTTCAACATTTGCCAGCAAATAGTGTCATTTCTTTTAATGGGATGATATTGATTGAGCACTTTTGAAAGCATTTGTATGCTACAGAGTTTGCATGATATTTGTACGTCTGCCACAAACTAGATTAGACTGCACAAACTAACTCTTAATTAGAAAACTGGCTCGGTTTATGAGCTGATGTTGTTACAGGTGGTACTAAGTCTCCAGTTTCACAACTGAAAAATGTCCTTCCCCTCAGAATTATGAAGGATTACTTCTAATTCCTTTGTGACAGATGGAAAAAGAGGGGAGGGATGGTAAAGGAGTCTCATCCACTCTTCTAGGCCAAGGACAAGTCCTTGAGTGTTCTGTAAACATGTTGTTTAACACTGAAACCTGCAGCTGTTTTGATACCCTCACCAACTGACTGACTGAACAGGCAAACGAGCTGGGAGTGAGTGCACTGAATGTAAGTGTGCATGTGCACGTGCATGCGTTTGGAAAGCATTGAACAGGAGACATATCATTGTCAAAGTGTGGGTCAATGCTTGAGTGAAAAGCAACAATACCTTTTAGACAGGTATACTTATCAGGGCTCACTCACATTACTGAACAAACAAAATGACACTGTAACCTTTCTGTCATAAGAACTGAAAGCACTTTGATTTACACATGTCATTGATGTTATGAACTCACAGAATACCCAATAATATTATTGCAGCATAACGTTTATGTAAAAGAGACAGTGTTATTTTGAATCCTTGCCTGAAAAGTCAAGATTTCTTGTATAAAAATGATGGCTTTTGAATCAAGACCACATGGATTGTTTCACAGGTTCAAACTTCACAAGAGATGAAAGTTAGTGAGTAAGAGAGTACACCAGGGAGTACAGAGCTGGAAGCCTTCAAAGGTTAAGGATAGGGAAGGTAATAAGAACAAATCTTGGATCTGACCCTGTGGTCCTGACAACATTGCCACAAGAGGTTTAAAGACCTCACACATTCACTCAAATTTTGTTCATTTACTCAATATCCCCTTGCAGACTCTTTATGTCCTGATCATAATATGCCCTCCTATCTATTTTTGTATCATTAATAAATTTTGATACATTACATCCTGCCCCTCCTCCAAGTCATTAATATGAATGGGAAGTAATTGTGGTCCTTGAACTAATGGTACTCAACTAGTTACATGTTTTTAACCTGAAAAGCTCTATTAATGTTGACTCTTTGTTTTGTGTATGGTAATCAATCCTCAACACATACCTCCAATATTATGAACGCTTATCTTGTGCAGTAACCTTTATGTGACACCTTATTGAATGCCTTTCCTGTTGAAGGGCTTTTGCCCAAAACGTTGATTTTCCTGCTCCTCGAATGCTGCCTGACCTGCTGTGCTTTTCCAGCACCACTCACATCTAGACTCTGATCTCCAGCATCTGCAGTCCTCACTTTTGCCTTGCTCAGATAGCCTCCAGTTCTCATGATGCTATCTCTAATGGCTTTATTAAGTCTAATATGGCCAGAGAGTACTGGAAATGTGCAACATTTCAGAATTTAAATTTTGGATGAAAATTCTTATTGGAATTATGATGGCAGAAAGCAGCAAGTGTGAGCTGTCTGAGGTGCCTGCCTTAAATAATCTTGAAACCTTTGAGAAATAGTGGAGCACGGTGACCACAGAACTATAGAAAAGTTATGGTGCCTGTCAGTCCATCATGTCTATGACATGTCTATAAATAAACTAGCAATGAAGAAATAAAATATTTACACGTTTGGATATGGATAGGGTAGGTGAATGAGCCAAATTTAGCTGATTGAGTTTGGCATGGATAAGTATGAGGCTATCCATTTTAATCGGAAAAATTGAAAGCCAATTTGTTATCTAAATGGAGAGAAACTTCAGAATGTTTTGGTACAGAGGGATCTGGGTGTTCTTGTGCATGAACTTAGAGGTACAGATATTTCCTCATCCATGAAATCCAGAATGAGAGGTTATCGTTTTAGGAGAAGGGATAGCAGATTTAAAACAGAGATGATGAGAAATTATTTCTCTTGATGCGTCATATATCTGCTGAATTCACAGTGCAGTAGATGCTGGGACATTCATGAGATAGAGTTTTAAATAGTAATGGATTGAACAGTTATGGAGAGTGATAGGAAAGTGGAGTTGAGGCCAAAATAAGGTCTGCCATGAGCATATCAAATGATGGAGCAGGCTCGAGGGGCTAAGGTGCCTATTCCTTCTCCCATTCCTTAACCTCTAGCTGCTCAAACCTGACTCCACATTCCAGCACCTGGTTATTAGCCTGGAAGGTTACAGTGCTTCAAATGCAGTCCTGCTTTCTGTTCATCCAACCTTCTTCCATTCTCCTTTTTCATTTTCTTTACATGAAATAATATGGTTTTCACTGTTCTAACTTGTGCACTGAAGTTCAGATTCTGTGCTAGTCATTGATAATTCTTTAATATGATTGTTAGAGGCATTACACTGTTTGCCCTGTTAACACAAGTCCCTATAGAGGGCACTGTGCTGTTTGGATGGCAGCACATTGTTAAGTAAAGGCCGATAGAATGATAGGCAAGTGCAACTCTAACAAATGGCTAATGGATGTTATTCACCTCTCACAATCCAGCCCATTGTATTATTAAGAGTAAGAGATTAATTCTAAAATGGCTTTTAAACAGATTAGATTTTTTTAAGCTAAGATTCTCTACAGTATGGAAACAGGCCCTTCAGCCCAACAAGTCCACACCGACCCTCCGAAGAGTAACTCACCCAGACCTATTCCCATCTGACTAATGCACATAACACTACGGGCAATTTAGCATGGCCAATTCACCTGACCTGCACATTTTTGTACTATGGGAGGAAACTGGAGCACCCAGAGGAAACCCACGCAGACACGGGGAGAATGTGCAAACTCCACACAGACAGTCACCTGAGGCTGGAATTGAACCTGGGACACTGTGCTGTGAGGCATCAGTGCTAACCACTGAGCTAGATAGTGGTGAATTATTTGTGATAATGTTGTCAACAAAAATCAATAAAACTCATTATTGAAATTGTACCGTGAACTTGGAAAATACAAATAGCTCTGAAGCTCGTGGTGTTTTATATCCCTCATGTCAGATAACAAAGGCAATACTTCAGATATAAGTAAAGGGGATAACAAAGCTGAGAGCAATACTTTACTACCTGAGCAGAAAATGCTGCACGCTTTCAAATAAATTAAATTTAAATTACTCTTAATTTAAATTAAGTTATGCTTCCTTTTTGGTAATGCCATTTTAGGTTTGTCTAACACGCCTGACTGATTATTGAATTTGGCAACAAAATAGTGCCAGATCTCCAGACAGATCTCCCACAGCACCTGGTCACCAGTCTTAGCAACTGGAAAATACAGCCTATTGCCCCTCAGTATTGGTCAAGCTTCATGCTTAAATAACATCACCAGAAAATAACACTGTCCCTAATACTGACTCTAATCTGGCTTTCACTTGTGCTTGCACCAGATGGCACCTCACAGAACACAGGATGATAATGATTAAATGGAGATTTAAGGTTTGCAATGCCGAAATGCTGTTCCTGGCACCTTAATATGAGTGTCTGAAATACAGCCATTGTGCAGTAAATCCCTCTTCCTGTCCCCTTCCTCAATAGTCTTCAGATGAATGTTGAGTGCCTGATTTGTCTCAAAGATCATTTTTCCACTCCACTTGTTTCTCTGTATATGCTGAGGCTGAATGCATGTGTGTGTGTGTGTGCGTGTGTGAGCGACAAGGGCACAGGCTGCACACTGGAACCGGTTTCTCTTTTCAGACGAAACAAGGCAGGAAAATCATAAGGAGCAGAAATGCCATTGTCAGCCTGGCACTAAAAAAAATCATCGAGCATTCACTGTCTGAAAGGGAGGTCAATGTGGCTGCTGCTGAGGAAAGGAAACCCCATGTTTTCAGTTGGAGAGTCTCTTCACTCTGTCACCTTCTATTCTTAATGTGAAGTTATGGAGTTCTTTCAGAATTAGTTAATAAAGCACTGAACGGAAGGATCGTTCGTGTCTGCAGGGAAAAGCTTAGAAAGTAAGCATGAGTTCAAAGACAGCTTTAGTCTATACAGTGCAATGGGTCACTTCAGAAAGCTTGGTGAGATCCGAACAAACTATTTCATTGCATCACACTGATTCTCAAAAAAAAGTTCAAATTCACCCAAAAATACTGAGTGCGAGAACCTTGGTAATTTTTGGGAACACTGAGGTATTATATTCAGTCCATACCACAAACTCTTTTACCAAGGCATAAACATCGGAACAGAAGTAGACTATTCAGCCCCGACCCCCTGTTCCACAATTCAATAAGATAATAATATTATGCTATCATCTACATTGTCTACAATGCCACCTAACTGAGTGTAGACTTGATTTGTCTTGCTGACAACTATCTGATATTAACCCACATCATTTATAACCTTGATGTCATATTTGACTCAACAATGAACTCTTCATCAAATCTACTCCATTATAATGTCCCCTGACCTCCCTGCATGCTTGCTTCCTCAAAATATCTACAGTTGAACTCCTCCTTCATGCCTTCATTACCCATTGACTAATGCAATGCTGGGCAGCCTTGCACATTCTGCACTCTTCAACCTTAAAGGCATCCAAAATTCTGCTGCACCTGAATTTCCTCACAATAATCCCCTCTCAGCTCTCATCCCTGTTCACAGACCTCCATTAGCATTGGTCAAGCAATGTCTTGATGTTAAAACTCACATTTTTGTTTTTGAATCCTTCCATGTCCTCATATTCTTTATCTCTGAAGTCTACTCCAGCCTCATACCACTCTGAGATATCTGTGCTCATCAAATTCTAGCCAATTGAACACCCTAATTTTAGTTGCTGCACCACTGGTGGCCATGCCTTCTGTTGCCTAAGCCCTAAGCTCTGGAATTTCTTTCCTGAAATCCTTCCTCTTTAAGTTTATGGCTGTCTGCTCCAATATTGCCTAATATGTTTTGGGGTCTAATTTTGTTTTTAATGAAGTCCATAGAATCCCTATAGTGTGGAAACTGGCCATTTAGCCCAACAAGTCCTCACCAACTATCCAAAAAACATCTCATCTAGAACCATCCATCCACCTACCCTATCGCTGTAACCATGCATTTCCCTGAACACTATGGAGTAATTTAGCATGGCCAATCCACCCTAACATGCACATCTTTGGACTGTGGGAGGAAACACAAGCACCCAAAGGAAATCCATGCAGACAGAGGGAGAAAGAGCAAGCTCTACACAGACAGTTGCCTGAGGTGGAATTGAACCTGGGTCCTAGTGCTGCGAGGCTGTAGTGCTAACCACCGAGCCACTGTACTGCCCAATATTTGAGGCACTACATAACTTGTTGTTACAGTGCAGAATATTTATAGCACTTTACATGTTGCCCTATGTAACATTGATTGTTCATCTAAAATTGTCCTGAGAAGGTAATGGTGAGCCTTCTTCTTGAACCACTTCCCCAAGGGTGCTTAAATCATATGTTGGTATGGCAGTAACATAAGATGCCAAGTTTTATGTGGAAAGTCAGAGGCATGGGCTAGAGGGAAATTTGGCCAATTGGATAGAAAACTGGCTAACCGGTCGAAGTCAGAGAGTGGTGGTAGATGGTAAATATTCAGCCTGGAGCCCAGTTACAAGTGGAGTTCCACAGGGATCAGTTCTGGGTCCTCTGCTGTTTGTAATTTTTATTAATGACTTGGATGAGGGAGTCGAAGGGTGGGTCAGTAAATTTTCAGATGATACGAAGATTGGTGGAGTTGTGGACAGTGAGGAGGGCTGTTGTCGGCTGCAAAGGGACTTAGCTATGATGCAGAGCTGGGCTGAGGAGTGGCAGATGGAGTTCAACCCTGCCAAGTGTGAGGTTGTCCATTTTGGAAGAACAAATAAGAATGCGGAATACAGGGTTAACGGTAGGTTCTTAGTCAGGTGGAGGAACAGAGGGATCTTGGGGTCTATGTACATAGATCTTTGAAAGTTGCCACTCAGGTGGATAGAGCTTTTAAGAAGGCCTATGGTGTATTAGCGTTCATTAGCAGAGGGATTGAATTCAAGAGTCATAAGTGATGTTGCAGCTGTACAGGACTTTGGTTAGGCCACATTTGGAGTACTGTGTGCAGTTCTGGTCGCCTCACTTTAGGAAAGATGTGGTAGCTTTGGAGAGGGTGCAGAGAAGATTTACCAGGATGTTGCCTGGAATGGAGAATAGGTCGTACGAGGATAGGTTGAGAGTCCTCGGCCTTTTATCGTTGGAACGGTGAAGGATGAGGGGTGACTTGATAGAGGTTTATAAGATGATCAGAGGAATAGATAGAGTAGACAGTCAGAAACTTTTTCCCCGGGTACAACAGAGTGTTACAAGGGGACATAAATTTAAGGTGAAGGGTGGAAGGTATAGGGGAGATGTCAGGGGTGGGTTCTTTACCCAGAGAGTGGTGGGGGCATGGAATGCGCTGCCCGTGGGAGTGGTAGAGTCAGAATCATTGGCGACCTTTAAGCGGCAATTGGATAGGTACATGGATGGGTGCTTAATCTAGGATAGATGTTCGGCACAACATCGTGGGCCGAAGGGCCTGTTCTGTGCTGTATTGTTCTATGTTCTCCCGTCTGCTGGCACCTCACCTGTGACTATCGATGATACAAATATTTCAGCCAGGAGTCCAACATTCACTTCCCTAGCTTCTCACAGAGTTCTAGGGCATGTCTGATCAGGTTCCAGGGATTCATCCACCTTTATGCATTTTAAGCAGCCCAGCCCTTCCTCCTCTGTAATAGGAACATTTTTCAAGTTGTCACTATTTATTTCTCCACCTTCTATATCTTCCATATCCTTCTCCACAATAAAAACTGATGCAAAATACTCATTCAGTATCTCCGCCATCTCCTGCAGTTCCACATTTAGGTGGCCTTGCTGATCTTTAAGGGGTCCTGTTCTCTCCCTAGCTACCCTATTGTCATTAATGTATTTGTAGAATCCCTTTGGATTATCTTTAGCCCTATTTGCCAAAGCTATCACATGTCTCCTTTTTGCCGGCCTAATTTCCCTCTTATGTATACTCCTAATACCTTTATACCCTTCTAGGGATTCACTCGATCTATCCTGTCTATACCTGACATATGCTTCCTTTGTTTTCTTGACCAAACCCTCAATTTCTCTAGTCATCCAGCATTCCCTATACCTAACAGCCTTGCCCTTCACCCTAACCGGAACATACTGTCTCTGGACTCTAGTATCTCATCTTTGAAGGCTTCCAATTTTACCTGTGAACATCCACCTCCAATCAACTTTTGAAAGCTTTTGCCTAACACCATGATAGGTCAAAATTAAGACTAAAACTCTCACTATTGCATGCATCGTGTTCACTCAACAGCTCTCAGCTCCCTCATTTCCTACTTATTGAGAACGCCTCACAACCTCTCCTCCTCCTGCATCATCACTAACTGCTCTTTTATCCACATCTCCATACTCAATCCCTCCCTTTGTTTCACAGCAGGAAGAATTGCCCATAATTTGTCAGCCATCCACTCCAACTTCCGTGTCAGAAAATTATGCCATTTAGTTTCTCAAAGAAGGAGAAAAGTGTTGAAATTGACATACAAATAAAGTGAGTTGGGGTATTCATGAGATACAAAAGCATGGAAATAAGTTTGTCACTACTCAATAGTGAAATTCTAATTTTTAAAATTCTCTTCACTGTCATTCTACCCATGGCTTTTACATTGTTTGTTAAAGTATTTCCAGAGGCCAGTTAAGATTCAAACACATTGTTCTGGATCTGAACCTGTAGGCCAAACTGGGTAAGGATGTAGCTATCCTTCCTTAATTTCTACGTCAATCTGGAAGTTTCACAGTCACCACTGCCAATCATGGATTTTTATTCTAGATTTACTTAATTTTTTTTTAGCTTTGATTCCCCATGTAGTTTAAGTTTTTGGATTATACTTTATCTTGTGCTTTAAGCTAATAATGCTTCCTGCACATTGAGATACTAATCTGGAATACCTCAGCTTTCGGTATATACACTACTCCTGAGGCTACTTGCTGCTTATTTCAACTCTTTGTATTTTGTAACACTACTTTATTTACATCCGTTCAAAACCAGCTTTCCAGTGTAGTGACTAAGACCTCTCCCTTCACATGCTCATTCTAGACCAGTCTCATCTCTCTCACTGATGTCAGAATCATGCAGCAGTCACATCATCACGTTTTACATACATTTCACCATCCCACAGATTACTAGTCCAGTTCCATATCAGTATAAAATAATCTCTGTGATAAGTGGCAGATGGAGTTAAATTTAGATAAATGTGGGATGTTGCATCTTAGGAAAGCAAATCTTAACAGGACTTATACAGTTAATGGTAAGGTCTGAGAGAGTGTTGCTGAACAAAGAGACCTTGGAGTACAGGTTCACAGCTTCTTGAAAGTGGAGTTGCAGGTAGATAGGATAGTGAAGAAGGCGTTTGGTATGCTTTCCTTTATTGGTCAGAGTATTGAGTACAGGAGTTGGGAGGTCATGTTAACTTAGAACATGGAACGTTACGGCACAGTACAGGCCCTTTGGCTCTCAATGTTGCACCGACCTGTGAAATTAATCTGATGCTGGTCCAACCTACACATTTCCATTATTATCCAAATGTATGTCCAATGCCCATTTAAATGTCTTTAATGTTGGCGTGAACACTCCTGTTGCAGGCAGGCCATTCCATACCCCTACTACTCTCTGAGTAAAGAAACTACCCCGATATCTCTCCTAAATCTATCACCTCTTAATTTTAAGCTATGTCACCTTGTGTTAGCCTTCACCATCTGCAGAAAAAGGCTCTCACTGTCCACCTTATCTAACCCTCTCATTATCTTATATGTCTCAATTAAGTCACCTCTCAACCTTCTTTTCTCCAATGAAAACAGCCTCAGTTCCCTCAGCCATTTCTTGTAAGACTTTCCCTCCATACCAGGCAACATCCTGGTAAGTCTCCTCTGAACCCTTTCCAAAGCTTCCACATCCTTCCTATAATGTGGTGAGCAGAACTGCACGCAATACTCCAGGTGCAGCCTTACAGCTGAAGCATGACCTCGTGGCTCTGAAACTCAATCCCCCTACCAATAAACACCAACACACTATATGCCTTCTTAACAACCCTATCCACTTGGTTAGCAACTTTCAGGGATTTATGCACCTGAACACTGAGATCTCTCTGTTCATCTACCCTGCCAAGAATGTTTCCATTAGCCCAGTACTCTGCATTCCCATTTCTTCTTCCGAAGTGAATTACCTCACACTTTTCCACATTAAACTCCATTTGCCACTTCTCAGCTCAGCTCTGCAGCTTATCTATATATCTCTGTAACCCACAACATCCTTTGGCACTATCCACAACTTCGCCTACCTTAGTGTCATCCACAAATTTACTAACCCATCCTGCTAATCCACCTCCAGATCAAACAGATCCTTGTGGTACACCACTGGTAACTGACCTCCAGGATGAACATTTCCCATCAACCACTACCCTATGTCTTCTTTCAGCCAACCAATTTCTGATCCAAACCACTAAGTCACCTTCAATCCTGAAACTCCATATTCTGTGTAATAGCCAACTGTGGGGACCCTTATCAAACACCTTATTGAAATCCATATACAACAGAGCAACTGCTTTACCCTCATCCACTTGTTTTGTCGCCTTCTGGAAGAACTCGATAAGTTAGTGAGACACGACCTACTCTTCACAAAACTGTGTTGACTATCTCTAATCAAATTATTCTTTTCCAGATGATTATAAATCCTATCTCTTTATTGGTCATGGTTGTCCTGACTTCCCTTCTTAAATAAGGGAACAACATTTGCTATCTTCAAGTCTTCTGGCACTATTTCTGTAGACAATGATAACATAAAGATCTAAGCTAAAGGCTCTGCAATTTCCTCCCTGGCCCCCCCCAGAGAAGCCAGTGATAAATCTCATCCACCCCAGGGGTCTTATCTATTTTCAGATCTTCCAAAATTGCTAAAACCTCCTCTTTTTCAACCGCAATCCCATCTAACCTTGTAGCCCATGTCTCCGTATTCTCACTACCATTGCCCTTTTCCAATGTAAACACTGATGAAAAATATTCATTAAGCGCTTCCACATGTCCTCGGATTCCACACACAACTTTCCACTACCACCTTTGATTGGCGCTTATCTTACTCTCGTCATTCTTTTATTCCTGGTATACCTATAGAAGGCCTGAGGGGTTTCCTTGATCATATCTGGCTACAACTTCTTATGTCCCCTCCTGGCTCTTCTTAGCTCTCTCTTTAGGTCTTTTCTAGCTAACTTAGAACTCTCAAGCCCCCTAACTGAACTTTCATGCCTTACCCTCACATAAGCCTCCTTCTTCCTATTGGCAAGAGCTTCAACTTCTTTATTAGACCATGGCACCCTCTCTCAACATGTCAGCAGTCACATCATCATGTTTTACATACATTTCACCATCCCACAGATTACTAGTCCAGTTCCATATCAGTATAAAATAATCTCTGTGATAAGTGGCAGATGGGTATATACTTATCAAGGACCTGCAGCAGCTGTCCCTTGAATAAGCTCCACATGATGTTTACTTCCCCATCCTATGCATCTTAAATCTTGCCTAATTGCATCGTAATTGCCTCTCCCCCAGTTATACTTCTTTCCCTGCGGTATACACCTATCCCTGCCTATTGCTATTGTAAACATAACCGATTCATGGTCACTGTTGCCAAAGTGCTCAACTATCTCCAAATCTAACACCTGGCTGGGTTCATTCCCCAGTACCAAATCCAATATGGCATCGCTCCTTGTTCGCCTGTCTACATAATGTGTCAGATAACCCTCCTGTACACATTGAACAAAATCTGACCCATCCAAACTACTTGAACTATAGTATTCCCAGTCAATACTAGGGAAGTTAAAGACCCCCATATTAACTACCCTGTTACTCTCGCACCTATTGAGAACCCTTTTTGCTATCCTTTCCTTTACATCCCTGGACAGATGCCTGAACACTTGCAGCTGTACAGGAAATTGGTTAGGCCACTGTTGGAATATTGCATGTAATTCTGGTCTACTTCCTATCAGAAAGAAGTTGTGAAACTTGAAAGGGTTCAGAAAAGGTTTACAAGGATGTTGTCAGGGTTGGAGGATTTGAGCTACAGGGAGAGGCTGAACAGGGGCAGCACAGTGGCACAGTGGTTAGCACTGCTGCCTCACAGCGCCTGAGACCCGGGTTCAATTTCCGACTCAGGCGACTGACTGTGTGGAGTTTGCACGTTCTCCCCGTGTCTGCGTGGGTTTCCTCCGGGTGCTCCGGTTTCCTCCCACAGTCCAAAGATGTGCAGGTCAGGTGAATTGGCCATGCTAAATTGCCCCTAGTGTTAGGTAAGGGGTAAATATAAGGGTATGGGTGGGTTGTGCTTCGGCAGGTCGGTGTGGACTTGTTGGGCTGAAGGGCCTGTTTCCACACTGTAAGTAATCTAAAAAGGTTAATCTAAGTAATCTAATCTAAAAGGCTGGGGCTGTTTTCGCTGGAGGCCGAGGGGTGACCTTATAGAGGTTTATAAAATCATGAGGGGCATGGATCGGATAAATAGACAAAGTTGTTTCCTTGGGTTGGGGGAATCCAGAACTAGAGGGCACAGGTTTAGGGTGAGAGGGCAAAAATATAAAAGAGACCTAAGGGACAACTTTTTCACACAAAGAGTGGTGCGTGTATAGAATGAGCTGCCAGAGGAAGTGGTAGAGGCTGGTACAATTGCAATATTTAAGAGGCATTTGGATGGGTATATGAATAGGAAGGGTTTGGAGGGATATGGATTGGGTGGTGGCAGGTGGGACTAGATTGGGTTGGGATATCTGGTCAGATCTGACTCTAAATGACATTAGTGTTACATTGTCACAGTCAAGAAATTAATGACGAGTCAGTCAATCTATTTTTGAGCAGTATAAGAGGCTGAAAACCAAGATTATCCTTACCTATTAAATTCAGTCATAGACTGTTACTGTACTGAAGGAGCCTATTTCAGCTAGATTGGCTGTATTAATTCTTTCAAGGCGTTATCCAATTGGTCCCACTCCCTATTCTTTTCTGATAAATACCCTTTAGGTTGGGAATTCCAACCCCATGGAACTATTTGAAGAAGAGAGGTATGTTGATCAAGAAAATAACCAAACTCTTTGTTGTCCTTAGAAATGTTCTATCAGAATTTAAATAGACATATGAATCAATAAAACAGTTAAAGGGCTCTTGACAAAATATGTAACATTCTGAGGAGGTTGACAAGATGGATACCGTGAGGATATTCCCTATTATTCCTATTAGAAAATGTAGGACTAGGGGTTGCAGTTTCAAATTAATGGGTGTCTCATTCAAAACAGAGATAGACACAATAGTTTTTCACCAGGTGTCATAATTCTTCGAAACTCTTCCTGAAAAAGCAATGGAGCAGAGTTTTAAGTATGTTTGAAGTGGTGAGCGAAGGGGTTGAAAGATTATTGGGGATAGGCATGTATGTGGATTTGTGTTTACAATCAGGTCAGCCATGGTTTTAATAAATGGCAGAGCACGCTTGCAGGGCTGAGTGATCGACTCATGTTCCTTGTTCACGAGTTTGTATTTTTAAATGCTTTCAAAAGCACCTCATCCAATACAGCAAACTCTCAGTATCGCACTAAGAATATCAGCCTACACTATGCATTCACATTCTGATGTGAGATTTGAATCCATTTGTTTCGGACCCTGAAGGCCCATCTACCATCAGAATGCACATTCTGCTGTGTCTGTTTTATACTGGGGGTGAAATTTGATTCCTGGTCGTGGAGGTACTCTAACAGGGACAAAAAACTGAGTTTCCTCGAGTCTCTTGTACACTCATCCTGGGTTTTCCAGCTCTTCTGCCATGGAATAAGGAGTATTACAATGGTTCGTGATCCCTGATCATTAAATATATCTGATTGGTAGTATGTTTTGTTGTATCACTCCCATAAGCAAAATGCCATTGCAGCATGCAATTAAAAGTTGGAGAGCAAAGTCTCTATGTGCACGATCACTGGAAATGAATAAAGATGCACAACTTTATTTGGCTAAAAAGTGAGGTCTGCAGATGCTGGAGATCAGAGCTGAAAATGTGTTGCTGGTTAAAGCGCAGCAGGTTAGGCAGCATCCAAGGAACAGGAAATTCGACGTTTCAGGCCAGAGCCCTTCATCAGGAATGAGGAGAGTGTGCCAGGCAGGCTAAGATAAAAGGTAGGGAGGAGGAACTTGGGGGAGGGGTGATGGAGATGTGATAGGTGGAAGGAGGTCAAAGTGAGAGTGATAGGCCGGGGTGGGGTGGGGGCGGAGAGGTCAGGAAGAAGATTGCAGGTTAGGAGGGCGGTGCTGAGTTCGAGGGAATCGACTGAGACAAGGTGGGGGGAGGGGAAATGAGGAAACTGGAGAAATCTGAGTTCATCCCTTGTGGTTGGAGGGTTCCCAGGCGGAAGATGAGGCGCACTCTTCCTCCAACCGTCGTGTTGTTATGGTCTGGCGATGGAGGAGTCCAAGGACCTGCATGTCCTCGGTGGAGTGGGAGGGAGAGTTAAAGTGTTGAGCCACGGGGTGGTTGGGTTGGTTGGTCCGGGCGTCCCAGAGGTGTTCCCTGAAGCTTTCCGCAAGTAGTCAGCCAGTCTCCCTTATTTGGCTTCCTTGTTTGGGGCATTGCGTTTTCTAAGGGATTGTCTGTACATTTGAAACAATGATTTGGAGATGCCGGTGTTGGACTGGGGTGTACAAAGTTAAAAATCATACAACACCAGGTTATAGTCCAACAGGTTTAATTGGAAGCACACTAGCTTTCGGAGCAACGCTCCTTTATCAGGATGAAGGACCGTCAGTCCGAAAGCTAGTGTGCTTCCAATTAAACCTGTTGGACTATAACCTGGTGTTGTATGATTTTTAACATTTGAAACAAAGCACTGATTTAGAAATTCCCATTGATCTAGTAGACACTGTCCAGTCCAAGGACATACATTTCCAGGGTAAGGCCATTTCCAAGAAGTTGCTGAGGAGCTTACAATTTATGAGGAAGTTTGAATTGGATTTGGGTCACATCTTTCAAGAAGACTGCTAATGCAACGCCAGACACACTTGGCTTCCTTATTGTACCTATATACTATTGGCTCCTACTAAAGTGCCAGGGAGGATACTGATCAATAACTTAATAGTCACACCACCATTTCATTCAGCAGGTTATTGAAGCAGTGTTGTAAAGCTGAACAAATACTCAAACGTTGAAAGGAAAAGCAACAGTGAAGACTCAGTAGGATTGTACTAGAGACATTTTGCAATTCCAAGGCCAGATTTTCTAATAATATGCATGAATTAACTACAACTAGCTCTCCTGCTATGTACAAGCAACCAAACCACCATTGCCACTAAGAAAAGGATGCCTCTGCCTTAAGAGACACGTTACTAATTTACTGGCAAATTAATAGACACAATGCAGTGGTGAGTGATTTGAAGCTCAGTTCTGGTGGGAATTTCTGCCCTCCAATACTGCGGCATGTAATCAGCATTGGTATATGTGGGAGTTGTAACATAAATGAAAAGTGTGTCAGTATAATACCTTTCTGTGTCTCAGCTTGTTGGTTTGTGTGTGTGTGTTCCTGTTGCCTCTTGTTTGTGTTGGTATTAATGAATGAAATGTGTATGTGTGTGTTCAGGGAAAGGCTGAGTTGAGTTTGTTTTCCCACGAGAGTAAGTAACACACACCTCCTCATTCATTACTGAATACATCAGATTACCGGTTTTGTGGTTACTCTTTGATTATTTTATTTCTGCCCTTGCTGTCTATCTTTCACTCTCCCTCAACTACAGCACTTCACAGCAGCCGCTCTGAGAGAGAACAATGAAAGTGGGTGAGGCAGAGTGAAACTGCACAGCTTACACTGGTTTCACAGAAACTATCAGCCAATTGATCATTCCATTTGCTGGTGATCCAGTTAGTACTGAATGTCCAAGATGTGAATTTGAGTTTCAGTATCTAGGGTCTATTAATTTAATTCTAAAATTGTGTGTCAGATTAGATTCCCTACAGTGTGGAAACAGGCCCTTAGGCCCAAGAAGCCCACACTGACCCTCCGAAGAGCAACCCACCCAGACCCATTCCCCTATATTTACCCCTGACTAATCCACCTCATACTACAGGCAATTCACCTAACATGCACATCTTTGGACTGTGGGGGGAAACTGGAGTACCCACGCAGAGAATATACAAACTCTACACAAACAGTTACCCAAGGCAGGAATTGAACCCAGGTCCAAGGCAACTGTGAGGCAGCAGTGCTAACCACTGAGCCACCATGCCATCTTGCCCTGGTTGAATTTGAGAAAACGTTGCATACTCGTACAGAATTAGTCTTTCCATCTTTACCACAACTACAACCCCCTTGGTTAACTTGTGATCAACACCAGGGCTAATGATCACAAACGGTACATTTGACCACACTGCCCACCATCTCAGGTTCAAAAGTTCAAAAGTGGACTGTCAATAAATGGAAGTATCCATTCACCATCAGGCTGCCTTGGGTCACTAACAACAACCTCCCTTTATATACCACATAGTAAAACATCTCAATACTCTTCACAGGAGTTTTAATAAACAAAATTTGATACTAAGCTACAAAAGAACAAATTACAGCACATATTCAAAACTTTATTTCAAATGAGACAACTTTAAGGAGTGGCTTAAAGAAGGAGAAAGGTGGAAATCTAGAGGTAACAGGAAATGGCAAGAGAAACAATTGCAGATGATTCTCTGGCTACAGTTGGAAAGGTGTTGGAGGTGGCTGGTATGTCAACAGAAGGTATGGAGACATATGGAGAAGACATAGCTTGCCATCCTATATTTGGAAAAACTGAATTTGGAGTTCTTACATTGATTATGTGGACCTCTTGATCAACCAGAATATTTGATCAACCAGCAAACTCCTCGTCCCATTGGTGATGGTTAAGAATAAATTTGCTGTCATTGTCAATGTCTTTTGCTTCTTTTATCCTATAGTGAGTTATAAAGCCATCTGCTGTACCTCCAATTGTGAACAGAAGTGAAATTACTTATTCAGATTCTGATTTAGTATCTAACTTGGAGGCTAATCAATGTCTCAGAAATTGTTTTCTCCAAAATGTCCAATTCTATGTGCTATTATTAGATGAATGGCCCTGATATTTCCAATGCCATATCTTCCTAATGTGAATATATAATTTGCTTGCTTTAAAGGCTCTTATTTTGCAGTAATAGCACTTCTGAGTTCCACACTGGAGTTCTTTCCTATGTTTATAGCTAAATTGAGCTATCTTTGGAGGCTAAAATAGAGAGTTTCTGCATTTTTGATGGCCTCGCAATGTGAATCCCACTGTTTGTGGCTTTATTTGCAGTTTGTTAAGTGATTCCCATTGCTAGTGGTTTAAATACATACTCTAAAGAAAGATTCCTCACCATTTCTAAAGCCTGAACTAAGTTTCCCAAACTTTCTGTCCTACGTAGACCATCAATGTTATTGCTATTGTTAGTAGCCTCACAATATCCCTGAGACTGTTGCATTGGATTAATATTTCTTTCATGTCCCCTTACTTCCATTTCAGTAACCATATCTTGTGATAGTCAATTGCTCTGGTGGCAATACTCAATCTGAGCTGTAAGTAATTGTTTTAATTATTTGCTTTTTCAGCCTGGATTGCTGCACCATTTTAGAGATTTGCCTGGCCTGCCAGGAAATTTAAACTTTACTCATGATGATTGTTCACTTACCACTACATACCAACTTGGGACTGCTCTCACAGACCACCACCTCATGGTGCAGCCTCTACCTGTTGTGGAGTTGCTCTGTCACCTTTTTTAGGGAGTCATTAACTGTCCTGTTTCATGCATCTCAGAACAGATTTGAAATGCTATCACCATTTACAGGAGTATTCCTCTTTGTTAAGAGTTGTC